>NW_004955455.1:14308255-14385666 GCF_000276665.1 Chinchilla lanigera | reverse complement strand
CTGAGGTCTCTTCCTCGGCCTCCTCCTCCTCCGCCGCCTCCTCCTCCTCCTCCGCCTCCTCCTCCTCCTCCTTCTCCTCCTCTTATTTAGCACTTTCCCATCGGGTGTGGAGTGGCTTTTGTCACCACAGCTTCCCCTGTCTGGACTTTTCTCCCTCATTCATCCATTTTTCAACAGTGCCACCTCTCCAAGTTCAACTCAGGGGCACAGGAAGCATTTTCTACCCCCACCCAGAGTTTGTGGCCTCCCGCCTGTCTTCCCCCATCTGGAGCCTGTGCTTTTATTGTAACACATGCCACATCCTGTCTTACACGACAGTCGGGATGCTGCTCCCATCCCTGATGACTTTATTTCCCCTAAAGTAACAACACACAGCGACGGAAGCTCTGTCTCCCTTACCAGACTGTGAGGACCGGAGCCTCGTGGCCATGTCTGTCTCAAACTTGCTGTAGCCCAGTGTCCGACGCAGCAAATCCACACATTTTCAGTGGATAAATAGATGGTTGTTTCTGTGCGTGTGAGCTTTTCTCACTTGAGTCTATTCTTGAGAGCAGAGAAAATTTTTGCCTTTGTGTTCACAAAAGCTCCAAACTACTCCATCAAACACTGCTACACTGAACTGTGGGGTAGAGCTCGCTTATCAGTTCACCCTCAGAATGAAAGCAAACCAGCCCCAAGGCAGCCTGGATCATTTTGAGATTGGAATCTGCTGAGATTTCTGGTTGAAAGATTCCTGAAATTCTGAAGTACAGGACACTCCAGGAAGGGTGAGCAGCACACAGAGATCTTCAGCTCTGGGGAGCTCCCGAAAGCCCGGGCTATGAGATCCCTGAGGTGGAGCCCATGGCCTGGGATCAAATTTTTGCTCTCGTTCCTTTGCAGTGCTGGAGACGTGAACCTTGCCCATGCCAGGCCAGCACTCTGCCACTGAGCTCCACCCCGTCAGCCCCCAGTATCAATTTGAAAGCAACTAGGTGAGTTCACTAGGTGATTCCAATGCCCAGCTAGGTCAGAACCACCGAATCCTACTGAGCGATCAAGGTGAGGTTTCCAGACTTTTCCAGATAACGGTTGGAGGTGTCCCAAGCTCACAGAGTCCCAGTGTCCACGGAACGGGCTGGTCAGTCAGTCGCCTGGAATCCAATACCATCCTCAGCTGCCATCCCCGCAGGCCTGTGATGTGTCTGAAACAGTGCTACAGGGGTAACGCTCTTGGGCTTAGCTGACCTTTTGCACCAGAATTACCTCTGATAAATGCAAACTCAGAAGAAAGGAAGATTTGCTCCTACTCAACAAGGAGCAATAGCTCCGAGAAACTTTGAAAAGAGAAAGTAAAGTCGGGGTCTCCATCCAGGGTAAACTTGAATACCCCACCTGCAAACGGGCCTCTTTTCACCTGCATGGGGTACAAAGTTAGCTGAGGAGGTGGGGCTCCGAGAAATCCCGGGCCATGGCAGAGAGAACTCACCCGTACAGGCCAGAGGGCTGAGGGCCTCAGTGCCTAGAGGGATGCGCTTGCTGAGCGGTGTGAGCTGTCCAGGGGCCCCACTGGGCTAAGAAATACATCTCCCAGAGCCCCCATCGGCTGCAGAAAGCTCAGTTCCTACAGGAACTGTCCCCAGCCAGAGAGAGCTACTGCCCCAGATTCGGTGCCCTCCCTCATCCAACAGAGCGCAAAGGCCGCCCAAGAGGCCATGCCGGCCCCAGGAGCCCCGAGGCACTGTCTGAGCTCCCCCTGCGCCTGCCCAGGCCTGCCCTGGGTACAGATCCCAAGAACACAGCCCCGTCAACCTACACAGATCTCTGCCCAGAACCCATGTCCCAAGAACCCCCAGGGCAGGGATGCAACCATGTTTAGAGGAAACATGGTCTTGCCTTCCCTAGTCACACAGACCAGCAGCGCGTCTCTGTCAACCTCTTCTCACCCCGCTGGCGTGCACGTCCAATTCCAGACTGGGTCCCGCTGTCTGGTTCTCTGGCCGCCCTTCCTTATCATTCAACCCTCTGCCTTGAAACTTGCAATGATTTCCTGCTGCTCTGGGGTGAAGGTCACAACCGGTCTGGCTTTCTCTCCAGCCTTCTCCCTGCTTCCCCTTGCTCTCTGAACCACATTGCATGGAGTCTGCAGCACTGGGATTGAACCTAGAGCCTTGCACATGCTAGCCAATCATTCTACCATGGAGCCATGTCTCCAGCCACTCATGGAGATGCTTGGAGAAGGACTAGTTCTCTCTACCACAGGACCTTTGCACATGCTGTTTCTATTGCCTAGCCGCCCCCCACACACACACACACACCCTGGCTCCCTGAATTAACTCCTGTTTATTCTGCACAACTCAACTCAGCTGTCTTTTCCTCAGGCTAACCTTTTCCAGAGCCACCTTCTCCATAAGGCACAGCACACATGGGGCCTAGGATCCGGGATACCTTCAGAAGACTGTGAAAGAAAGGCTGAATTTCTTTCTAAAGAAAAGAAGACTAGAATGATGAAAACTAGATGATGCATCTCATCTAGTTTTATATTAATAAAACTGAATACAGTGAAGGCAAAAGTCCCAAAGGATCTCTCTCTCTCTCTCTCTCTCTCTCTCTGCAGCTCCCCAATACCACTAGGTCAGATCTCCTCTTTCTCCCTGTGCCCTAAACTTTCAGTCAAAGCTTTTATTATTTCCCATCTGCCCAGCTGAACTGCAGCTGCGTGAGCAGAGAGCCGCATCAGACTTGCCCCGTACACACTGCCGTGTCCATGGCAATGCCTGACATGTACCATGTGCTCTGTGAGTACCTGCCGCAGGCCTGACTAAGCAGACGCTCAGGCGGCACACATGCGCTATCCCACAAGAACACGCACTTGGTCTACTTGCAGCTGCCTGCCTGGCCTGCAGACCGACAGGAGGGGACCGGACGGAAGCCTCACAATGGCCCTGGGAGAGTCAGCCGTGCCAGGGATCCCCTGGGGAGCGGGGGCGGGCGGCAGAGACTCCATGTAAACAAACATTTCCTTGTCGGGTAGGTCGTTCTGTAATTATGTACAGGTCAGGCGCTTGAGAGCCGGGAAGCCGGACAATATCTGCTTGCCGAGGCTGTTATGCCCGAGGGCTCCTGGGGTGAAGGGGACTTTCATTAGAAGGTCTTTTCCTATTCGGGCAGGAAGCTGCTAAGTGACAGTCCAGTATGAAGCCAGCAGAAAGCAATAAATAGGAAGGGGGCTGACCTCAGGGTTCAGAGAAATGGGACAACACACGTCTATGGCCTTGGGAAACCGGCAGGGCTGGAAGCCCCGAGCTAGGTGCCCTGGGCTGGGGGTGCCGAGGATGCCCTTGGCCTTGCTGAGGGGCACAGGGGGCCCCTTTTCATGCAGGATATTCTAAAATGTCACTTGCTCCCGAGGACGGAGATGTGTCAAGCCAGGTGGAGGGGCTAATGGCGGTCACTTGAGGAAAGTAGAGGTGGTAGAGGGAGCCCTGCTCGACCCCGCGGCTGCCCCCGTTCGTTTGCAGCTGGCAGAGATGGTGGTGGTTTCATCCCTCGGGTTCCAGAGCCTCAGGAGGGACGGGGTCAGAGTGTGAAGGGGAAGCCCGGCTGGCAAGAAAACTTAATGACACACACACAAAACTCTAACTGGGAGCAAACAGGATGAACAGTGGCTGCACGCCCGGAGCTTCTGGGCTCCCATTTGACTCTGGCCTGGTGGGACGGGCTTCCCTTTGTGGGAATGCACAAATTAGGGGAAGAGGCATTAGCGTGCTTAAAATTCGCCTGCTCTCACTAACCCAAAATTCACCTGTGTGTAGTGCTGGCTACCGAGCTGGAATATCACATTAGTAAATTATATAGTAAAGAGACCATGATCCAGCATTGGAAATTTGAACCCAGCTTATTTTGCTGAAAGGCTACTAATTGCTAATGCATGTAACAGGGGAATAATCCTCAGCAGTTGTGTTGCTGTCCTTTGTACCCAGGGATGACAATGACCAATGCTGTCTATGTGACAAAGGTCATCCAAGCATGAGCCGTGTGATCTTTTTCTTCAAACAGCTTTTTTGGATATAACTCACACATAACTCATATACACTCTGAATTAGTATACATTGGCCATCTATACTGACTCACATGTACACATACAATGCCATACAGTTCCTTGCTAATCACTGGATTTTGGTATATTCACAGGCTTGTGCAACCATGTGCACAATCTATAGTACCTTTGCCTTCCCTGAAGGAAAAAACCCCATACCAATAACCTGCCCCTCCCCTCCATCTCTGGCAGCCACTGTATGTCTCTGTGGCTTTGCTTATCCTGTGCATTTCATATAGATAAAATCAGACAACGCATGGTGTTTGGGGATGAAGACTTTCACTTAACACCAGGTTCAACCATGTGGTAGCACCTATCAGAGCCACATACTTCATTCATTTTCATCGACAGATATTATTGCGTGGTATGGATGCCCCATATGTCATCTATCTATTCTCTGCATTTACTAAGAAACTGCCGGACTGCTCTCCAAAGTGGTCACGCTATTTTACATTCGCATCAGTGGTGTTGAGGGACTCTAGTTTCTCCACATCCTCACCAATGCGTGTTACATTCTATCTTTTTCATTTTGCTGCAGGCTATTCTTTTAAATGACAGCCAGCCCACTGGGTGTCACCCTATCTTACTGTGGGTTTCATTTGCATTTCCCTAAAGGGTAATGATGCTGAGCATCTGTTTTCAGGTGCTTATCCTCCATCTTCTCTGGAGAAATATCTATCCAGTTCTTTCCCGAATACTTTGATTGGATTGTCTTTTAATTATTGAATTATAAACATTCTTTATATATTTTGGATACAACGCCCTTATTCGTGATTCACAAATATTTTCTATGAATTTTTACTTTCTTGATGGTATAGTTTGCAACAAAAGGCATTTATATCTATTTATTCCAACTTGTATTTTTGGTGTCTGTGTCCAAAAGAGAGCGGAGAGGGACAGACAGACAGACACAGACGCTGAGACACAGCGAGAAAGAAACAGAACCTTGAAAGCATGCCCTGATCCACCTCTTCAGCCAGGCATCACCTCTAGTTTCCACTGCCTCCCAATAATGCCACCAGCTGAGGACAGGTCTTCAACAAAGAGTCTGGGCTATATTCCAGATCCAAACTACAGCAATGTTACATCTAAGAATACACTACCCAACTCAAGGTCACAAAGACGTACACCTGTGTTTTCATCTAAATCTTTTTTATGGTGTTAGCTCTTAACATTTAGGCAGCTGATCCATTTTCTGAATGGTGTGAGGTAGGGGTCCAAGCTCATCCATTTGCATGTGACTGTCCAGGTGTCCCATCATCATTTGTTGAAAAGACCCTCCCCCACCCCAATTATTTTGGCATCCTTGTCAAAAACCCATCACTGTCATATGGTAGTTCTATTTTTTTTATTTTATTTTTTGGTACTGGGAATCAAACTCAGAACCTTATGTTTGCAAGGCAGGTGCTGCACTGTTGAGCTACATCCCCAACCCTTCTATTTTTAATTATTTAAGGGACCTCCTTCCTATTTTTCCTGTACCAGCTTGCATTCCCACTAACAGTGTATAAGAGTTCCCTTTCTTCATATTCTCACTAATACTTGTTTTTTTTAAAAAAAAAAAAATAATATACCCATCCTAACAGGTGTCTATCCAAAAGTGTTGAATCAGGATCTCAAAGAGACACCTGCTATTGGGGGCAATGCTGTCTGTACCTTGGGTATCTAGGACAAGGCCACAGCTTCTCATGAGCTTGGCAGGGCCCCATGAGAAGTGTGCACACTCAGGGAGCTGGTGCATATAATGACTTGACCTTCACTTGAGACAATACAGTTTCCTCTTGTTCCCCATGAAGCCACCAAGGCATGCTGTTCTGCTACAGGTTAGGTATTCCTGCTGTCCCAGGTCCTACCCTCCTCTTACACTCTCCATGAACCTATTCCTATGCCAATTGTATAAATGAATACCCTGCAGCTGCCGGGCAGTTCCTTTCTCCCATCAGGAGAGAGGGCTCCACCTGACCTCAGCTTTTGTATGATGACTCCTGTCTTCTTCATCCTCCACCGTCCTCCTTCCGGAGTTTCAAGTGCTGTGCTGGACATGACAACCTGCAATTCCGTGTACCCCTCAGCATCCCTCACAATACATGAGATACAGACGTGATCTGAGTGTTCACGGAGGAATGAATGGATGAAGAAAACGTGCCATAGACCTGCAACAGAACATTAAAAAAAGAAGGAAATTGCCACTTGTGACAACACAGATGAACTCAGAGGACACACTGCTAATTAAAGTAACCCAGACACAGAAGGAAAATTACTACACCATGCCCCTTTGATGAAGGATCTAAAATAGTCAAACCCATACAGCAAATCTTCTCGAAATAGTGAATTCCAGGAGTTGAAGTGGAGGGACCAGGGAGATGTTAGTCAGGAATACAAAGCTAAAGGTAGCAGTGGATATAGCTCAGCAGCACAGCACCTTGCTGGTGAGTGCGAGGTCGTGAGTTCGATTCCTGGTACTAAAAAAAAATTACAAAGCTTCAGCTGCACCAAATGAGTGAGTCCCAGAGAGTGCAGAGCCTGTAGATAACAATATTATCTACTGCAACATCTGCTAAGAGGGTGGATGCCCAGTTTAGATCTTTTTCTTTCTGTCTTTTTGAGACAGGGTCTCTCTATGCAGTTCAGGCTGGCCATGAGCTCACTTTATAGCCCAGGCTGGGCTCAAACTCGCAGTGATCCTCCTGCCTCAGCCTCCCGAGATCTTAAAAGCCCCAAAGACTTAG
Organism: Chinchilla lanigera; assembly: GCF_000276665.1. Lineage (NCBI taxonomy): Eukaryota > Metazoa > Chordata > Mammalia > Rodentia > Chinchillidae > Chinchilla > Chinchilla lanigera. Next base: position 14,378,859 of record NW_004955455.1, on the reverse strand, counting down.
TCCCCAGCTTGGCCTTAAGGAGAGGAGGTGGAGCTGTAAGAGGTGGGGCCTGGTGGGGGTCTAAGTCCCTTCAAGGGGACAGTGGGCCCCAGCCCTTTCCTCTTCTCTCCTCTTCCCAGCTGAGATGAGCAGCTTTGTGTGACCTGTATCCTCACCACAGGCCCCCAAACAGCAATGAATCACGGGCTGACAGCTCCAAAGCTGTGAATCAAAATAAACCTTTCCTCCTTTTCAGTTGCTCTGCCTCAGGTGTTTGTTATAGCAACAGAAAGCTGCACAGGCCAGCAGATCTTGTGTTAAGTGTTCATACTGTAAAATACTAAAGACACAGTAATAACGCTAAAGAGGGCAGGCGGAGACCGGTGGAAGTGACAGACACGGTGGCAGCGTTGACTGCGGTAGTGGTTTTGTGGGTGTGCGCTTCTCTCTAAACTCATCGAGTTGTGTACATTAAATATGTATAGCTTTTTGTACATCAATCATACTTCAATGAAGTGTTTCTTTCAAATCAATTGATGTAAACGTAAGAGTTTGTTCTGAACTGCATGGGAACCCAGCAGAGCTTGCTTCTAACCTAACGCAGCGTGAGGACTCACCGTACTCTCCGTCTGATCTTTTCCTAAGAGGCAGCTTCATGGGGAGGAACCATGCAGGCTATGAGGTGGAACAGCAGAATGTACGATGTTACAATACTCTCACGATTTGGAAAAAAGAAAATTGTTCAATGAGGCGGTGCCTTATGTGACAACTTTGCAAAGCATGTTAATTTGCATGTATGACCCTCTTACGAGGTGGGTGATCTGTAGACTTTGCAAACTAGGGGCGCAGGGTTGAATTCACCCCTACAGCCCTGAACCAGTGTATTGTGTTAAAATTATTTTGTCCAGGCTGGGGCTGGGGCTGGGGCTTAGGGCTAAAGTGCTTGCCTAGCACATGCAAGCCTCAAGGTTCTGATCCCAGCACTGCAAGAAAAACAAACAAAAAAGACATATCCAACATTTAAAAATGGTAACTAGCGTGAGGTCCTGAGTTTGATTCTCTCCCCTTAAAAAAATGATAACTAAAAGTCCTGATTTCTGATTTATCTGGAAAATGGAGAGGATTTGGCCCAAAGCGTAGCTGTCCTTTGAGACAGAGCCCCTCTCCGAGTACCTGACCTTGTCGCTCCCTGTTCTGAGGCCCAGCGCCACCAGCATTTACCATCTACCTGCAGAGTCATTCTTCTTACAGTAGAAAACCACTTACCTGCAGCAGAGCCTCCACCAGCTGTGAGAACATCTAGCTGAGCGAGCCTCAAGACAAATGCAGAAGGCGTGTTATTCCTCTGCAACTTCAGGTGCGCAAAGATATACGTATGCTCGTCTGTTTCGTAGGACACCAGCCTCTCCGCTGTCGGTGTCAGAATCCGCGGCCCCTGGCCTTGCCCCGTGTGAGCCTTCGCCTCTCCTTTCACAGCTCGTGGTCGTTGAGGACAACGCTTGGAATTTCCTTCAGTCCTCATTGGCCCTGTTTCCCTTGTGATGCTGTTGACCCAAGACAGTTCAACGTATAGACAGGCTGTCCCGTGCCAAGGAAACCTTTTGAGACGCCAAGAAGCGCATGCGTTAAGCACTTACTGTATGCACGGCTCTGCGCTAAGCTCCTCAGGGAAGCGGTCTTGCCAGCGCTGCGAGGCCGGCCTGTCCCGTGAGGCGCGAGCAAGGTGGACAGCCTGCGCACATTACATAGTGAATGCTGCACTGGGGTTGGGACTCGGCTGATGAGATTCTGAAAGCCACACTCAACCACGAGTCTAGACGGCGATCCCAAATCGATTTTCCTTTGGTGTGAGGCCTCTTTGTTAACCTAGTGGGAGAAACTGAGGCATGGAAGATTCCCAAGCCTCACCAGGAGCAGATGAAGGCCGAGTGCCCAAGGCTTCCCAACGGCCCGCCAGCAAGCCTCCCGCGCTGACGCACTAGGTCCCGGCTTCTCCTTGACACCGACCTTCCGGCCGCGCCACTCACACCCTCAGGTGTCACGGGTGGTGCTGAGCAGTGGGATTTTGCACAGGAAACGATTCATTTAAAAATATCTTTAGAAGCTACCTTTTCGGATTAAAAAAAGTTAAAAAGAAAAAAATGATGTCTCACAAGGAGATAAACGGTAATTCTTATAACCCAAATTAATTACTTCACTGAGTAGAAAGGATTTCCTCGGAAGATCATCCTGTGTTAAAGCCACGAACGTGCAGAAGACCGCACGTGTCTGAGACGTACTCACACAAGCCTACGCTTTCTATCAGCTTGTTTGCTGCGGTCCTCACATCCATTATTCCTTTTATTCTAGGGTCTCCTTGAAGGAGGCCAGTACCATGATGGGGAAGGTGTGACTCAGAGACACAAAGTGGTATGCGGAGAGTCCCAAAGTCACCTGTATCAAGTCAGCAGCATTATTAGTTCAGCAGCAGCAGAATCAGTTCAGGCCGTGTAATGCAACAGTTCCCAGGCACCCACCATATGTCTGTGTCTGCAGGAAGCACGGAGGACACGGAGATGAGGAAGATATGCTCTCTCCTTGCAGCGTCTTTGTGCTTGGTCTAGGAAGGACTGGCTCGGCACACGCCCCAGAGGAGGCCCCATGCCCCCACAGGGTCAGGCAGAAGGCCTGGTGCTCTGGGTTTTGGCAGGCTTTGGGGACAGAACCTTGGCTCTGTCCTTGGGCTTCCATTTATGGATGGACCCCTCTCTCCTGTGTGTGGATAATCCCCTCATCCCGTCTCCAGCCTCTTTCAAGTGAGCACCCCGGTAAGATAAAGCCTGGGTATCAGCGAGTCTAAGGAGGCACCTCTCAAAGCCAAAACATTCAGCTGTGTAACTCCCTACCCCAAATAAATTCCAAATGGATTCAAGTTCCATTTAAAAAGCAAAGCCATAAAAAGGCTAAGAAGAAAAAAAAAATGGGTCATTAAAAATATATATAATCATGGAGAAGAAAAAGCAAGCATGGAACCCAAAACCCATAAAGAAAAGATTAATAGATCCAACTACATCAAAATTAAGATCCTCTATTTAGTGAAAAATTACAAATACAAACAATAAACTGGAAAAATATCTGTAACACATATTTTTAGTATTCAGCGAGCTCTTATATATCTAGGAAGAAAACAAAGCCAAAATATAAAATGTACAAAGGACACACACACACACACACAAAAAAAAACAGTTCATAAAAGAAATATAAATGGCCAATAAACACATGAAAAAGCCACTCATAACACATGTGAATTAAGATGAGCTAACTTTTCAGCAGTTAGATTGGCAAAGATGAAACAGGCTGATAATGCCCAGGGTGGATGAGGATATGGAACAAAAATGTTCATTCATTCTTAGAAAAGCATAAATTAGTACAAATTTTTGGAATCTGATTTAGCAATATCCATTCCCAGGAGTTTATTCCACAGATCTATTTGCTCAAGTCCTCCAAGATGTACGTATAAGGACATCTCAGCACAAGCAGAACTTGTGCGAGGGCATTAGACACCACCCAAAAGTCCATCAGTAGGCAAATGATGAAGTAACGAATATTAAGTGTCCAGCCTTGTAAAAGAATTAGGAAGTCTATCTGTGGTGATATTGCAAGATCCAGTGGAGTCTTTTTATTTTGTGTGGGTGGGGGGTTATTGGAGACTGAACCCAGGGCCTTTTCACTGAGCTACATCCCTCTTTTTTAATGTTTTAGTTTGAGATAGGGTCTCCCTAAATTGCCCAGGCTGGGCTGGGATTTGTGATCCTCCTGCCTCAGCCTCCCAGATTGCTGGGATTTTAGGCATGTGCTACCATGCCTAGCATCATCAGTGGAGTCTTGAGGAGTGTCAGCATCCCTTCATCTGCCTTGCTTCAGTTCCAGCACAAGGTCAGGACTAACTAACTGAACAATCTTGGCCAGGCCACTCAACCTTTCTGTGCCTCAGTTTCCTCCCCTGTGAAATGGGCAGCAGAACGGTGCCCAGACAGCAGGATTAAATCATATAAGGCACAGGCAGCCCTCAGAAGAAGTGGTACCCAGTGAGCACCATCCACTTGTAGCAATATTAGACAAATACATATGTTAATGATACCTTGTGAATGTCTTCTCAATATTGGAGTTTCACAGTGTATTATCAGGAAGCAGAAGAGGGAGAAATAGAACAGTGAACGCAGTATGTGTTAGTACGTACTTAAAGGAAAAAGGGAAATAACACAAGCGAGGATTGGTCTGTTGATGCATCTCTGCAAAAACAGAAAAAACGGTGACATCGGAAGGGAGAGACGGGCTGGGTACAGCAGTAGGAGCAAGCTTCTTCGCTGAAAGTTCTCCTCACTGTCAAACTGCGTGTGGGTATCCATTAGTCAACAGTCAATACAATTTAAAATTTAAAAGGAAGACTAGCTGGCCCTGGTGGCACACACCTGTAATCCCAGCACTTTGGGAGGCTGAGGCAGGAAGATCTCCAGTTCAAGCCTAGCCCGCCACATAGCAAGACCCTCTCAAAAATAAATAATAAAATCAAATGAAACTTCTATGTACATCTATCCTCAGAAAACTTCATGAAAGCTCTATAAGAAATTAGTAACAGTGGTTATATCTGGTGGTTTTTATTGTCATGTACCCTCTCATACCCTTTATTTTTTTAAAACCTGTATTGGATAAGAGCTTTATAGCAAACAACAACAACAAAAAAAAAAACAAAAACAAAAAAACAGCTTCTCCAAGCCACAAAAGATAAAGGAGTGAAAACAGCTCCCTTTCCATGGGGCACGGGAGGCTGGTTCTCTGAGCTAAGCAGCCTGCTGGCCGTACTGGGTGGTTGGGCAGACGGCATGCGGACCCAACTTGGGGGTGGGGAGCCTCCAGCCTTCAGCTTGACACTGGGTATTTCTCCCATCCATCTGTCATTGGTAAGGGAATCAATATCCACTTAAAAACCTCTGCTGGTTCCCCACTGCCTACAGGAAAAAGTTCAAATTCTGTAACAAGTCCTCTGCAGCTATTCCCCCTCGGCCCCTTCAAACCTGTCGGCAGTCTACGTCTGAGCCATACCAAGCAGGGTGGCCAGGAGCCCTGGGAAGCTGACCCGGGAATCCCACATCTCTGCTTGTTAGCTTGTGACCTTGGCTAACAATTCAGCTCTCCCGGCCTTGTCCAAGCTTCCTTACCTGTAACAGAATAACATCACCAGCTCCTTGCAGAAGGTCGGAGGATGCAATAAGATGACGTACCTTAAAGCATTTAGCATACTGCTTGGCATGTACTATTGCATACAGTAACCAGATGATACCATCGATGCCCCCCACTTTCAACCTCCTGGATTCCTTCCTGCTTTTCTACCCAGCAGCAAACTTCTCACGGCGCCTTCTCTGACCAACCCCCTTTGGGCTCCCATGGTGTGAATCCACTTGCTCATGGTGACACTCGTCACTTTGAGGATAATTGTGTTGCTTGTCAACCTGCTTCTTGCAAACCAGAAAGCCCCCAAGGGCAAGAGCCGAGTCTTCCTCATCACTGAGCGCAGATCAGGCAGAGTAGGTGCTCAGCAAACATTTTTTGAATGAATACATTTGCTTACCTTAGCTACCCTTCCTGAACCTTTGGGCACCGGCTTTGTCACGGTCAGTGCAAGAAGGGGATTCGGCGAGAGAAAGAAACTGTGCTTCCGATCCAAGGACGCAGAAAGGGGCTGCCCCTGACGCCCAGCGGCCGCGCTCTGTCTCAAGGAAAGTGCGCCATCCACGCCCATGGGTTTCCGTACGGCTTTGCCCGTCCTCCCTCGCAAGCCCTCCGCCTAGCGCACAGCTGTTTACGTAGTGTACCCCTGAGCGTAGTGACACACCCCCCTTTCCTGTGAAATGGGCGTGCCAAAGTGGGGAGGCAAGCGAACCCCTCTGCCTGCTGGTTACACGCACTGAGGCCCTGGCGTCAGAGAACTACCAGCCGGCTTCTCTTCCTGTCTGCCGCTGGAAAATGTCAGAACAGACGTTTCCAGATTGCGGGGGAGAATAAACAAACAAGCAAGCAAACAAGCCAAAAAGCAGCCGCCTCACGGGCCCAACCTCAGTCTGGAGTGCACTTTACGGCCAGAGGAAGCTCTTGAAATGAGAAGTGGAGACAGCTGCCCGCTGTGTCCCTGTGTCCGCTGGGTGGTGAAGACAGAGGGCCCTGGGACCTTCGGGTCCGGGGGAGGAGCGGCTGGCAAGGGAGGCAGGCATGGCAGCATCTGCGTCTCTGCAGGGCTCAGATCGGTGCACCTGCTGTTGAACTGAGCACTTTACAGCATAGATCACGGGGCTGGTGAAGGACCGAAGCAGAGGGGGAGGGCAGGCCGGAGGCGGGCGGGAAGGGAGGAAGGAGTGAGTGCCGCGCAAGGAGGAAACTGCGTCTACTGAGCAGCTGCTGTGTGCGCTGTGCCGTGCTGGGGGTTTTTGTGTCCATGATTCCATTTCAGCTTGAGGTCCGTTCTGGAAGATGGGCAGATAGGGACACTGAGGCAAGGGAGGGACACACACACAGATGCAGTCAGTGGCACCAGAATTCCACCTGGCTCTAAGCTCCACTCCCTTCCCACAGTGTGCACCGGTGACAGGCAGCTGCAGGGTCTCCCCTCTCCGCGGGAGGAGCCTCTCTCTCGGGTGCCATGAGCGTTGGTGTCCAGGGAGCCAGCTGCGCCCTCTCTCTCCCGTGGATGAGCGAGATGAACCTGCTCCTGAGGAAGATGCAAGCTGGGTGTGCAGGAGGTGGTGCTGCCCCCTAGCGCTGGGTGGGACACGCACGCATGGAGGTGGTACTGCCCCCTAGCGCTGGGTGGCCCTCGCATGCATCTGCTGCTCCAACGGACCCTGCAGTGGTGCTGGGGACACAGCCGGTTCATTCCAGTCAAGGCTGCCCTAGATAGCCAACCAGATTTCAGTGCCCTAATAGAGAAGCTCTAAGTCCCTCACCCTGTCTCCCCGCAGGACTCTAGGGGCAGCCGTCAGCATGCATGGACCACCCCGTGAGGTCCTTAGCATGTCCCAGTTCCCACAAGTCCACATTTGGAGGCAGCAGTGTGGGCAATGCCCCCTCTTTGACAAGGGGTGGATCCGGGTTTCAGAAGGCCCACTCGGGCTCTGCAACTTCCTGAAACTCTCTCCTCGCCTTGCCTGCCTCGATTTCCCCTGTGTGTGAAACGGAGCTGCGCCAGCGATTCTTCATGACAGGACTCCAGATGACTTAAGGCTCTTGAAGCTCTTAAATACCCAGGACTTGAAATTCTCCTCGCCAGTAGGACATTTCACCTTGAAAGCACTGTAGATTAGCTAGACCTGCCTCATTACATTACAGGGAAATGGCTTGCACTTATTTTGCCTGAAAGAGACAGAAATTGGGGTGGTCATCTGTCAAAAATGTTCCTGCGCTTGAGAGACAGATACATAAACTCTCAGTCTTGTTTGACTGCTAATGAAGAGTGTGTGCACGCGCGTGTGTGTGTGTGCGTGTGCACATGTGTGTGTTTAAAGTTCCAAACACTGGGTACTTGATCAAAGAGTGCCTCCTTTTTTGCAATATGCCAGCTGTCGTGGGTTTCCAGGCCAGATATTACTTCTGATAAATAGATATGGACAATAGATAATGTCTATATTAATATCACTAAGAAGGGCTCCTCTTCTGCAGATCACCCGAGACAGGGACGCCAGTGTATAAAGAGGCAGCCTGCACATGCCAGGCAAGAGACTTTCTTCTTGTGACAGTTCAAGCTTTCCCACTGCAATTAACTTTTTCTCCCCCTCCCACACCCCTTCATCTCACGCAATGCAGTTCAGGAAAAGGGGGCCTGCGTTTTCCTCCCGCTGATGGAAGTTGATTAGCAGTCAGGTGGGGTGGTGCTCAGGGGACAACACAGCGGATTAATTAAATCACTTCTACTGGCTAAGTGGTGACACTTTGATTTATAGCAGAGCTCACTCAACCAGACAGCGGCTTTTCTTGCATGCTGAAGGAGGAAGGGCCCAGTTGGCCAGTGGTTGGAGACCCAGCGCTTCACAAACTTTAAAGACAAGCGTCCTCACCGTTCAGCCAGGGGCGCCCTTGGGAGCCTGTCTCTGTGGCAGGGAACTCACGTGGCACAGGGAGTGGAGAGCAGACTGAGGCAGGCCAGAGGCAGAACTCCACGACACCCCCTGCAGCAAAGGGAAGTGAGACAGTGCAGGTGGGGTCTTTCCAGCTCTGTCCCATGTGCATCCCGAAGAGTCCTCACCCAGCAACTTGGGGCCCTTTGTCACTGTTCCGTTATAGCTCTGTCCCCTCAGGGAGGAGCCTCAGGCCAAAGCTGCACAGAAGCATGGTGCCTTTTAGTGGTGTGCTTGTTTGCTGGTTTTTAATTAACACGTAACAACTGTACACGTTTGCAGGGTAGGGTGCAGTATTTCAATATATGCATTTAATGCACGGGGATCGAATCAGGGTAACTCGTGTGTCTCAGTTACTTTTCTCATTGCTGAGACAAACTACTCAACTCCCAAAGTTAACGGAGGAGAGGTGTATTGTATCTCAGAGTGTGTGGAGGTTTCTGTGCATACTCGGCTGGCTCCAAGGTAAGCTGGCGTGGCGGACAGGCATTGCAGAAGAGAAACAGTTCATGGTGGGCAGAAGGTAGCAAAGCAAGGGACGACCACAGCCCTTTCTGTCCCTTGCACCTTATCCAGGCTACTTAGGGTGAGCAGCACTCACACCTTTAATCCTAGCGTTGCACCATGAATCAATTCCAGCGTCACTAACTCTAGATCCGGCCCCTTCTGAAAAAGCCCCACCGATGACCGCATGAGGTTTTTGGGGGACGCCTAGACACAGCATAACATAACATAGCACTCCATCTCCTTGTCTTGTCTTTATGTTAGGAATCCTGGAGTCCTCTCTTCTAGTTCACTGTAAAATAGAATTAGTAAAATAAAACAATCATTAAAATAGATCATTGTGAGCTATATTCACCCCACAGTGCTACCAAACACTAGAACCAGTGCCGCTTGTTTAACCGTTTTGGTTTCTGTACCCAGCCTCCCCTTGTCCCCTCTACCCCCTACCCTCCTACCCTCCACTCTCTCTCCTTCTTTGAGGTCACCTTTTTTTAGCTTCTATATATGAGAGAGAACACACAACAGACGTCCGTCTTTCTGTGCCTGGATAATAGCACTTAGTATCCTCCAATTCCATCCACTGCATGGAGTTCTGTCCTGGGTCTCGAACTGCATACACCACGGGGCTATTCCTATTTCACTCTTTGCTGGGGGTGCTGGGAAGCTCAGAGTTGGACATGCAGCTCAAACTACAGGCCTTCACACATCTGAGGTTCTGTATGGATCCCATATAAAGTCTCTCCAGTTCTCCCTTCCTCTGGAAATTTTGTGTTTGAGTGTTTTTTGAGGAAGCTAGGGAACTAGGTCCTATGGGAGAGCAGTCACACCCATGCAGCTGAGGGCATATTTAGCCAGATCTGCCTCACTAATAACTATGTTGGGATAAGGAGCTTGCTGATTTCTGAGTTCAGACCTTCTGCCAAGACAGGGCCCAGGGATCTTCATCCTAAAGGACTCTCCTAAGCAATTCTGGAGCACACCAACTTTTGAGAAGCACAGTTTTAGAGTCAGACAGCTTTAAAGCCAAATCTCCAGTTAATAGCAGTTTCTTCCTCTCCCCAGGGCTCCTTTCCTCAACCATGAGATGATACTCATGAGAGGTAAAGTAGACGGCTACAGGGACGTCAACACCTATCACACTGGCCGTGTCTGCTAGGCAGTTCCAATGTCCACAGATGATTAAATGGACCCACAAAATGCAGTGGAATATTAGACAGGCTTAAACAGGAAGGGCGTTCCGACATGCTACATCATGGATGAACCTTGAGGATATGATGCTTCCTAACACAGAGACAGAAAATAGAGTAGTGGCTACCAGGGCCTAGAGGAAGGAGAGATGGGGTTAATGTTTAACGGTATAAAATTTCAATTTGAAGTCACAGAGGCAGCTGCACAACAGTGTCAATGCACTGAATGTCCCTGAACTGCACACCCAAAAATGGGCAGACATGGTCCACACACCTGTAATCCCAGCACTCCGGGAGGCTGAGGCAGGAGAATTGCCAGCCTGAGCCCAGCCTGAGCAATTTAGCAACTTAGCAAGAACCTATCTCAAAAATTTTAAGAATTTTTAAAGTGCTGGGGATGTAGCTCAGTACAAAGGCTCTGGGTTTAATCCACAGTAACATGTCACCCCCTCCCCAAAAAGTATATTTTATCCTATTTTTAAAAACTGTTAAAAACACCACTACTGTTACACACAACAGACAATTTATTTGAGAACCCCACTCCCACCTTGCCCCCCTCGACTTCAAATTTTCTGCAATCAATGTAGCAACAAAGCATGTGGCAGAGGGACGAGGGGACAGATAAGGAATGGGAGAGAAATAGCAGCGTCTAGCCCTCGTGTGCCTTTTTTTTTCTTATCCCTGAAGTCCAAAGAAGTCCCCGAGAAGCCACAGAATGCTTATCCCCATTGTGAAGGAAGCGGACGCGACATCAAATATTAAAAGGGTGGAGGAACCAGCATAGTTTTCCATATAAATGAAGCTACTTACATATATGAAGATTGCTTTTAAAATTCAAATACAATTATTTTTTAAAAGGCACCCTGCGCGCTCCGTCTCTCCCGCGCTGACACTTCGGGCGCTGTCACGCTCTCCTGAGGGCCCTGCTGGCAGACGGCCCACAGCACTTTGTAACGCGCCCTCCAGAGCCGCAGTGCAAACTGATCAAAGAATTGGCAGCGGCTACGACGGGGCTGAGATCAGCCTGCGAGGGGTGGGGCCAGGCTATTGTCCCTCTTTGTGGGAACAGCTGCTCCGTGGGGCCGTGGAGCCGCTGATTAGAACGTGCAGACGGACTGCTCTGTCCATAGAGGCCGCTTCAAGCACTCTGGGGCCCCCACCTTGTGTTTTGGCAGAGGGATCTGCGAGGGTGCTGTGTCAAACCTTTCAGAAAACCTCTCGTTGACACAGGGTGAGGTGCGGCGCCTGCGAATCTCATTACAGCCCCGCGCCTCCCTCTGTGGAGCTCGGGCTCCGGTTTCCTGGCTGCCGCCAGCCAGAGCTCGCAGGGCTCATCCTGTCCCCTCTCACCAGAGCAGCCGGGTGGCTACCTGAGCGGACCGAGAGCCTGGAGACCTCGAGCCTGGGTCCCGTGGGAAGGCTCAGGAATCTGTCTGCACAGGGCCGGCGGCGGCAGGGCTGCTGATTCCCTGGGGGCCGTAGTTCCCATACGTGACAATGCACTGCCGAGCAATTAGTCTGCATTGTGCTCTCTGCTGATGGTGCGGCCTGCTCTGGAATGGAAGAGGTCGGGGACGCCTCGGCTCTGGGGGTGGGAGGACCCACCAGGACACCACGGACCTGGACACGTGTGACCCAGTTGTGTGGATCTAGGTCAGGAAGTGTCCACGCTGCAGTCCTCCCTGCACTCTGCAAGTTAAGACACTCGTTAGCTCGCTCCTCACCAGGAGGGAAACTGAGGAAGATTTGCAAAGCTCTTCTGCCGAGGGGTCCTGGGCAGCGCAGCAGGGCCAGGACGCACCTGGCACCCAAGGCCCGCTGGTACGGTTGGTTCTGGTTCCATTTTCTCCCCGCCCACAGGAAGAGGTTTGTTTCCAGGGGGGACACTGGCTGCTCCCCCAGCCGCCGCGCTGGTGTAGAAGGATTCTGGCCCCTGGGCCTCGCCACTGGCCGCCGAAAGGAGCTCTGGCCTCATCTCAAGGCGGAGGGAGGGCAGGAGGAAGGGAAGAGTTGGAAATGAATATATGCATGTGTCTCTCCGCTAATCACCGGAATGCATTTTCAGGAGAGGTGAGCAGAGGGATTAGCTGCAGGACTCCCATTAATGCTAACTTTATTTCAGTAATGAGGTACCAAGGCAGGGAACAGTCCCGGTGGCTAATACGAGTAATCACGGTGATGAGCCCCGCATGCTGCGAGCGGGGGGGAGGGGATGAGGGCCGGGACGGGACGCATCGTGGGGCTGGGACAGGGTGGCACAGAACAGGGGAAGACGTGGCAGACAGAGGAAAAGGAGGTGAACTCCAGCGGGGCTGAGCTCTGGCGAGGAAGAACCAGCACCAGCAACTCCCCCAGTTGTGCTTAAGAGTGGCCGGGCACACTGCTCGTGCCATCTCATCTTCGTAGCGAAATCAGAGCTGGGTGTTGTGCCCACTGTACAGATGGGCAAACTGAGTCTGAGAGCAGTGACGTAATGATGCACCAATGATGCACAGCTGGTGGGACAACCCTGCCTGGAAGTCAGGTTCCTCCTGGTCACCATACTCTACAGCACTTACCCGGTTACGAACTTGCAGAGAAAGCAAGAGAAAATCAGGGGCTGAAAGGAATTGTAGCACTGGAAGTTGTAAAAAGTGGCCCTCCATGGTGGGACTGCCCAGGTTACAGGTTTGCCATGGGATTTATATGATTGTACCCAGGAAAACATACTCTGCGGGCTGGTCCTGCCCCATCTGGGACCCCACCCCGCTGCCTGTTCTGGAAAAGCAAGTTCATGCATCCAACACGTTGAGCATCCGAAGCTCTGTTCGAGGCCCAGAGACACAGCAAGGGACACATCTGTCTCTGTCTTTCTAAAGCCTGCATTCCAGCAGTCACACAGGGACGACACCCTAGCGGAGAGTGACAGGCAAAAAATAAAGCAGGAGGAGAGCGGGGTGCTCCGCGGGCTGCTGTCTCCCACCCTCGCCCCAGGGGACGTCTGGCAATGTCTGGAGACGTTTTCGGTTGTCACACTGAAGGAGGGGAAGGGACTGTCATCTGGTGAACAGAGGACACAGATGCCGTGTGACACCCTGCGAGCGCAGGCCAGGTCTCCGTCTCCCCACGAGTCACCCCGCCCTGGGGAGTCTGTGTGGGGCGAACAGAGCTCCACGTGCCTAGGCAGGACAGGAGGAAGGTGTCCCCGCAGCGGCACTGGTGGAGGTGTCTGGGGGCGGGGGTCTTGGGCAGAGGGGACAGAGGCTGGTGGACGTGGATGCGCCCCATTGCGAATGCCGGCAGAGCTGGGGTCCCCACAGGGCAGAAAGTGGCTCTCATGGAAACTTCCAAAGGGTCCCTCTGGCCGCTGCTTGGGGAGAGCCCACGAGGAGCCGAGGGGGTGGGCCCCCCTGGACAAGCGAGGCAAGGGCCGGAAGGAGGGCAGGAGCCGTGCTCAGAAGCACTTCAGTGCAGAGCGCACCGTGGGCCTCCGGCTCTGGGGTTCATGGTCAATAGGGTGCGGGTGTGAGACAGGAGGGGCCCAAGGGCTGACTTTCTACGTGGTTCCTGGTCCTCTTGTGGCTCTAGCTCTAAGCTGGGAACTCTCAACTAGGAGCAAGAGCGGCCCCCAGGAGCTAGGGAGCAGCGTCCGGAGACCTGCCTGGTGCCACGGCCGGGGCTGAGGGCTGCTCCTGGCATCTGGCGGCGGGGACCAGGGATGCCGCTCAGTGTCCTAGAGTGCACAGGACGCCCCAACCCCCACCCCAAAGAACCCCTCAGCCCCAAAAGCCAGACTCTGGGCCCGGCCCTGCCAATTTAGCGGGGACTTCGCCAGACACTGGAGAGCCCCGGCGGCTGCATCTCGGCGGCCAAGGTCCGTATTAACTACATCTCACTCGTTTCTGACAGTGACGCGGATCAGCTGCTGCTGTCGCGGCTGCCACCGCACGAAAGGAGCGTGTTGGAGAGCAAATTCATTATCCAGCTGCGAGAGCGACAGGGCAGGCACACGTCTCCCCCCGACTGGGGCACCTGAGCGCCAGCCTCGCCGCATGATTAAGCGGCTGCCAGCTTCCTCGTCTCTCTGACCTTGACAAGCCAGAGCAGGGCCTGCTGCACACAGGCTGAAGTTCCAAACAGCAGCAGCAACAAATGGATGGGTTAATTTGTTTCACACCCCCGTGGCCGGCAGGCGCGCACACACACAAACACCGCCACCTCCGCTCGTGGGGTTCAGCATCCCAGCTGCCGGGAATCGGGTTCGGGATGAGGAAGGAAACACCACGTCCAGGTCGCGTTCTGTGTACTCAGCTATGTTTGCTTAAAAACCGGTTGTTCGTCTGCAGGTTGTTCTTGCAAGGCTTCTATCTCAAGCAACAAAATATCATGCTTCCAGGTGGTATCTTTAAGGAAAGCTAATTAGGACTCTTGGCACTTGTAACATGAAACATTTTACAATTTTCTACAAAGCAATTTGCCAACACTAGCTAATTAAAACACCCAGCCTTCCATTGAGGGACAGTGGGAAGGCTGGACTCGTCCTTTCTGGGCCTCTGCTATGGGGTTAAAAATCCAAATTCCTGTTGCTTCTACCTGGTCAGGTCCTTCTCCAAAGATACTTTTCATGGTTTTTGTTTGTTTGTTTTTGTTTGAGCAACCTGCCCAGGATCATATAGAAAAAGATTCCAGCTCTTCTAGCACTTAGCATTTAAAGTAAGGGATAACACGGGACAGGAGTTTGAACAATTAAGGCTGGCCCACTAAGCCAGGCTCAGCAAGCTACGCCCCAAGGACTGAGTCTGGCCCCTGGCCTGTCCTTATAAATAAAGTTTTATTAGAACACACCCAGGCCTATTTGTTTACATACTGTAACTAGCTGTTCACAGACCTACTTACTATCCTGCCCCTTACAGGAAGCATCTGCTGGCCTCTCCACTAAGCGGTCTCTTTGCAGCTTTCTCACTGTGACTCTGCCTGGGCAGCGCTCCAGGGCCGTCCTCAGCTGGGACTCATGGTGTTGCTGGCAGGAAGGAGGGCAGCCCTGGGAAAAGCACAGGTCGCCTTTATCTGAAATCCCTCTGTCGCTAAGGCTGTCACGCTGCAGTCTGCGGGGCAGAGTGGACAAGGCCGAGGCTGGGACTGCATTCCACGTCCCCACGGGCTCCTCAGTCCCGTGCAGGTCACGTCACCTCTTGGGGCTTGTTCCTCTGTGTGTAAAATGTGCCACGCTCCCTACTGTACAGGGGGGCCTGCTGCGTCTCACCGAGCCCTTCAGAGCCACACTGGCACACGACATTCCTTCGGTGGAGGACCACAGAGGGGGCCGACCCTGCCTCCCGGGGCCCCTGTGGGAAGAAGCCTGTCCCCAGTGCTGGCCGGCAGCTCTCCTTCTCCCACGGTCCCCGTGCCGTTCCTGGCACAAGAAGCCACACAAGGTGTCCGGTGTCTCGGGCCAGGAGGAAGGCTGGCCAAGGAGGAGGAATGTGAACTCTCTCCCCGGCGTATGAGCAAGAATTTGGCAGTGTCAAAACTCGACAGAATCTTCCCCCTTTTCCATTTTGGCGAGGACTGCAGGAAGGATCAGCCCTGCCCGCAACTCACCCAGAGCATTTCCCACGCCAGGGTCCCACCACCCGGCCTCGAGGCGCCAAGCTCCGGGCTCTGTCCCCCACGGCCAAGCGCTGCCCGCCCGGGGACCCCTCACATCCGGTGAAGCCTCAGCAGAAAGCCTCAGCGTGAAGAATTCCCAGAATGAAGGCCAAAGAGCTCGGGATGGAGCGATGTCGCCTGGCCCTGCGGTGTCTGAAGGCAGGACCGATGCTTGTTGTTGTGGGGACAGCAAGGACACCCCTAGGGACCCCTTCCCTGTCCCTCAATTTCACAACCACGTCCTTATTTGCTTTTTATATCGTTTACGTGGAGTAGCATAGAGGGTCCCTGTTCACACGGGACAAACCGCTTCCAGAGGGTGTAGGGAAATCCTCACTGCTGGTGTCACCCTCACAAAGAGGCCACCTGCCAAGGACCCCCCGAAGCGGGGGTGGGCGCAGGCAGGCGGGGCTTCCTGCCAGCAGCAGGAGTGGTCACTCCAGATGGGAGCGGGGACGGGGTGCTCGCCAAGGGCAGAGAAAGGGCCGAGCTGAGTAGCTCGCCTAGGAAGGGCAGCTGAGCGAGGGGACGGCGCCACCTGCACGGCCGGGGCTCGAGCTGTGCGGCCCCTCACTTCACACCCGGGTCTGCGCGGTGGCACTGCCCGCCGGAGGCTCTGAAGCCAAAAGGACTTCACAGGAAGTGCCTTCCATACCCTAAAGGCCACCAGGTCACAGCATCTCGGGTTTGGGAGACAGAGATGAGTATGCGTGGGACACGACGCAGCACACATTATCTCCTTAACGCAAAGGCGCCTGCAGGGAGGCGTCATCACGCTTACTGACAAGCCAGGGAGCGGAGCTTCAGAGCAGCGCAGCATGGTGTGAAACTGCTCCCGGCAGGGGCAGAAGCGAGCTGTCTGGTCAGTCTGTGAGCCCGGCTCCCTCAGGGGCTCCACTCTCCCACCCCTCCATGCGCCCCGCCTCTTGACGACACCCTGACCACGCCCAGTTTGCAGACAGCTCCACTGAGAGCCAATAAACACGCTGTAAGGTTCACACCCACCTACAGTTGTAAAACTTTTTTAGTGTGCTGAACCATGAAGCCATCCCCATAATCAGTCTCAGAGCATTTCTGTCGCTCTGTCCACTAGGAGTTATACATCATCTCTCCCCAGTACCTCCAGCCCTGGCCAACCACTAAATCCACTGTTGGTTTCTGTAGATTTGCCTGCCTGGGACATTTCATATAACTGGAATTATACCATATGTGGCCAGGTTAGCATGGTTTATTTCAAGATTCATCTGTATGGTAGCATATGTTAAAATTCATTCCTTTTTCTGACTACTTAATATTCCCTTGTGCAGATGGAACCCATTTCCTTTATCCAAGAATTAGATGATGGACATTTGGGATGCTTCCACTTTTGGCTACTGTAAATAACTCTGCTGTGGGCATTCATGTACAAGGTTTCCTGTACACCTTTATTTTTTCAGGACTAGGGATTGAACCCAGGGTGTCACTCATGCTAGGCAAGTGCTCTGCCACTGAGCTACATCCCCAACCTTTTTTATTTGCAGACAGAGCCTCATTGAGTTGCCCAGTTTGGATACAAGCTTGAGATCCTCCTGCCTCAGCCCCCCAAGTAATTGTGCTTACAGCCACGCTCCACAAGCTTCTGTACACTTCTGAAAAATCACATTTATTGGGGTGGGAGGAAGGGGAAGTTAAACTTATGTCTGTTTTCTTATAATTGGTACATTTTAGATGTACACAAGGACCACATTCATCGTAGGGCGTTTGTACATGAACATGGTAGATCTTGCTGTGTCTTTTTTCTCCCTTTCTCTCCCCTCCAAAATCACATTTTTGTCCCTCTTACTAAAAACCCGAGGAAGAGTTATTAGCACTTGGGAGGCCCTGGCTGAATCCCTGACACCACCCAGAAAAGCAAAGTTATGAACTCCTCCTTGACCAATACCACAAATATTTATTGAAATGACTGAGGCCTTGGCAGGGGAGAGGACAGGGTGGAGAAAAAGTGGGGAGTTCTGAGTCTCGACACAAAAGTGACTCAGTTTTCTTAGTCACTCAACAACACTTCCCCAAACACCTCCCAGGTACCAACAGATTCCCAGCCTGCCTGCTGTACCATTCTGTAGTAATAACACCAATCACTTCTCAGCAAAGCAAGGGGCCTGGGCATGGCGAGGGGCAGGCATGAGGGGACCCCAGAGGTCTGGGTTCTGCAGAAGCAAGGAGACAGCCGTCAGAACTCAAGGCTCCCTCTGTATCCACCGGCCTTCCCGCACCGGAGACACGAAGGAAAGTCCACCTCGCAAGCAATTCAATCTTAGTATGAAGTCGTTTAATGTTAAGTCGCTCTAAGTATTTAATGTCAAGTAGTTTAATGTTTAAACATGACCTGCACTGGTGGGAAGGCATCAGGAGTAGATCAGGGTAAACACACTCAGCTGATGGGACTCGGCAACCTGTCACCCACAAGCACCCCACTGAGGAGTCTGGTGTGCACTTCCCCATCTTGGCCAGCAGATGGCAACGCGGTCCTGCAAGGCTGCATTTGTGCAATGCTTCTCAAGAAACCCACAACCATAGAGGAAACTGGAAGGTTGTGCCATTTGAAGACGGCACCGCTAAACACACTGGTGGGGGAGAAAATGAGGAGTGTGGGATGAGATGTATTTAAAACAGTGACAGGGACATCTGCAACTGGCTTGGGCTCGGAACTCCAAGAGAGTCCCCAGGATGACAAGGGTGTGGGGGTTCGCTTTAAAATACTGAACGCAATGCAATTATCCCCCAGTGCGGTGCATTCCAAGGAATATTGTCCTGCATGAAAAATCAAGTGGGAGAGACGGGACAAAGAATGCACGAGCAATAAAACAAACCTTAGGTAAACTGAACTTTATCAAAATTAAGCTTCCGCGGCTCAAAGAACACCATCAAAAAAGGGAAAAAGCAACTGACAGAGAAAATATTTGTGAAGCACATCTACAATATATATAGTACAGAGCTTGAACAACTCAAACAACCTCACTGTAAAATGCACCAAGGATTTGGGTAGCTCTCTTTCCAAAGAAGACATACAGAGAATAAGCATGGAGAAAGCCATCAGGGACATGCAGGCAAAACCACAATGTGTTAGCACTTCACTCCCTCTAGAATGGTTACAACTAAAAAAAGGACACTAACAAGTGTTGACAAGGATATGGAGAAACTGGAATCCTCACGCATGACTGGAGGGCTGTAACAGCACCACTACTTGGAAAAGGCTGGCAACTCCTCAAAATGTGAAACAGAATTACCAAATTTGACCCCACAATCTCACTCTTGTGTATCCCGAAGGAAGCTGAAAACATGTATCCACACACAACTCCATATATGAATTTTAAAGCAGCATTATTCATAATAGCTCCTGAACTGGAACCAACCCAAACGTGTCCATTAATTGAAGAATGGATAAACAATGTGGTACATCCATACAATGGAATAGTATTCAGTCATAAAAAGGAATGGAGCACTTTATATCTACAACATAGATGAGCTGTGAAAACAAGATGCAAAGTGATGAAAGAAACCAGACACAAATGTTCATACAGTGTATGAATTCATTTATATGGAGTATCCAAAGTAAAAAAAAATGAAGAGACAGAAAAAAAATTAATAATTGCTAAGGGCTTAGGGAAGGAAGTATGGGGATGTGTGACTGCTAATAGGTAGAGGGTTTGTTTTAGGGGGCAGTAAATATATTCTAAAATTAAGCCAGGCATGATGGTGTATACCTGTAGTCCTGTAACTCTGGGAGGCTGAGACAGGAAGATCACAAATTCAAGCTCAGACTGGGCAATTTTGTGAAACCCTGTCTCAAAGTAAAAAAGGGGGTGGAGATGTAGCTCAGTGCAAAGGTCCTGGGTTCAATCTCTAATACCGCACCCTCCCCCTCAAAAAACCTACAATTGCACAACTAAAGTTGCACAGCTCTGAATATGCTGAAGTCATTGGTGCATACATACACTTTAAATGAGTGGATTATATGGTAAGTGAATTATATCTCAAGAACGACGTTACCCAAAAAAGCAAAATCAAGCGCTAGTTTATTTAACGTGGAAAACCATGCATGTTACATTGCCACACAGGTGAAAAAGAGAAAGAGCAGAGTTCCAGGGCCACTGGGCTGCCCAGGTCCGGGCACCCTGCTGCATACACTCAACTGGATGATGCCCCCTGGGGTCGGGAAGTAAAACGTGGGATTCCGTTCAACTTCGCTTCTCAGTAGAAAGCGACCCTGGTGCAGTTCCACGCCCTCTCCTCAGTGAGCTCCTACTCAGATTGCAAAGCCTCAAGATGGCAAAATAGCATGGACTGCCACCTCCACCATGTGTGTGTTAATACGTCTGTGCACGAGTGTGTGGACATACACACAAGCCAGAGACCAACAGCGGCTGTCCACGGGTGGAATGGCTATGGAAGCTTTTTTCTTCTTCCTATTTTGCATTGTTCTCCGATTCTATAGTACAGTGTTATTATTTGTGATTAGCAAATAAACACATTGAAAAGCATCTTCTGTTGTCCTTTCCACCCGCCCTGCCACACCGCGACTCTCTACCATCACATTTATAAGCCCACATGACAGGAAGCAGCACCGCGGCGTCTCCCCACTGGCTTTGTGCTCCGGGAAGTCAGAAAACATATCCTAGGTCATCATTCTACCCAACACCCAGAGATGCCCGCCTTGGGCATGCACAGTGGACAGGCTACATCGCTAAGTACTACGTTATCTTCCAAAGCCCCAGGAGAATTTGTTTTGCCATCTTTCAGGAAATAGTGCGGTGCCGTTTAAGCTCCACATCAGGGACGGCGAACCTTCTAGTGATGATGAACAACCCACTGAGGCACGTGTGCCATAAGTTCACCATCACTGCAAGTCTACAGCATCATTTGGGATCATTTCCCTTTTTGCCTGTGCTGCCAGGAAACCTAATCACATCCACCGCGCTGCTATCTTATAGTTGCATGCCGGCCCTCTATTTTCAAGTGTTCTGATTCTATTTGTGTTTTACTAACCCAAATTATATGTGTGTTCCCTGGACTCTTCTCTCTCAAGCAACAAGCTACAGCCAGTGTCGTTCAATGAATAAGAGCAACGAATAGGGGCTGGGGATTTAGCTCAGCGGCAAAAGCGCCTGCCTGGCAAGCGCAGGGTCGTGAGTTCGGTTCCCGGTACCGGAGAAAAACCAAAAAAAAAAAACAAAACAAAACAAAACAAAAGAGCAACGAATAAATGTTGCCTTGTGTTGTTCAAACACAGGGGACTATTTTGGAAATCCGAAGCAGCCGTTTATCTTAATATTACGTTCCCAAAACCAGAAGCTCTGGGTGTAAGCTGCAGGAGACAGGCATCATCTTCTAGTTCTGCCCTCTCGGCCCCGGCCCAAAGCTGGGCAACAGTGGGCTGGGGGGCAACACTTCCACTTCTACTACCGCCCAGCGTCCTGGTCTAACCCAGGCTCTCTCTGCCTCAAGCTACTGGCATGGGGAGGGCGGCACAGCATGAGACAGGGAATGGTTCCTCCGGCCTCCGCCCGCAGGATGTCCACCATCATTGAATGTCTCCTGGAGGCAGAGTCGCTGTCCAGTGAGACACCACCAGTGTAGACCAACATCCTCCAGGTCCTGGAAGTCTCCAACTAGAGCCCTTAATGCCCAGGCTGAAGGACCCTGTGTGATACCGTTTGTGCATCTTCACAGACACAGGTCCAGAGAAGGGACAACTACCAGGTGTGGTGGCACATGCCCGTAATCTCAGCAGTGGGGAGGCTGAGGCAGGAAGATCTCAAATTCAAGGCCAGCCTCAGCTATGTAGTGAGACTTTGTCTCAAAAAAATAAAAGCAAAAAAAAAGGACACGAAGAAGCCAGGAGCAACCCAGCTGCGCGCCTGCCACACCGGGGTTCCAAGCTTGCGTTAAGAACAGGGGAGGCCTGTGTTCAAATCACCGCCTGGGCTAAGCCACACAGATGCCAAGCACCTGTGCAATACTTGCCTGTGTCCTTAAAATGCGGCTACACCAACCTACCACTGCACGAGGTGGTGGTCAGGGTCACTAACCGGGGCTTTCTCAGCTCAGCGCTGCCTGCAGGAAGCAGCCCGAAATCCGTCGATGTCCTCAAACGGGACCACGCCCCCGGCCTTCGGAGTCAGAGAGGAGTCCGCACGAGGTCCCCGCGCCTAACTCTGACCTTCAGCAAACTGCAGCTGGGCCCGTGTCCTCCTCCTCCCGCCTCAGAAGAGGGGCCACAGGGACTGGCGTGCGTGCAGCACCGCGCATACCCAGTGCCACGTTCCTTTGTCCAGGCTGAACAGCGGAGAGGGGGCGACTCTCTCTCCTGGCGGGTGCTAGGGCAGAGGACGGGGTGGCCACAGGCGCTCCTCGGCATCCGCGCCCCCTTCCTTGTCCCTTCCCCGAGTCCCTGCCCCGAATTGCCGGGACTGGAAGACGCGATTTGTCACACCAGATGTCTCTGCACACACAGCCTCATTGTTTTCGGGAGAGGGAGCTGCACGCGGGCTCGGCTGCGATTCCTGCGCAAGGAGCAAGTGGAGGGCCGAAAACCTAGGGCGCTGGTGCCACCAAGTGGCACAGACAGCAACTGTCCCGCGTGTGCCACCCGCGCCACGCCTCCCCCTCGGCTCCTCTACCCCTTCCTCCCTTGAATCGCACCCACCCGTGCGGTGTGCGCTGCTGTCCTCGGGGCTCTGCCCAGGCTGTGCTGCACAGGGCTGGAGACCGCACTGGACTCACCCTGGTTCTTCCCAGCGCTACATCAGGTCAGCGAGCTGACTCGTGTCAGATAAATTAGGCCGGCCAATTGCTAAGCTGCTGCAAGACTATTTATCTCGGGCTTCCAAGCTGGCATTTAGCAGGCTGCAGGCAAAGCCCGGGCAAGTCCAGCCTGTGGGGCGCATTCCCTGTGCCTTAAGGGGTGCAGAGTGACCCCAGCTCTAAAGAGTACCTGCTGGGGACGCCACGGAGCCCTTGCGGACACCTTTAAAGCTGAAGTCCTAGTCAGTAGTGGTGGTGCACGGCTGTAATCAGGGAGGCTGGGCAGGAGAATCCCAAGTTCAAGCTCAGGCTGGGAATTTAATGATTTCATCTCAAAATAAAACATGGCCTGGGGATGTAGCTCAGCTGAAGGCCCCGGGTTCGATCTCAGGTACCTCAGAAACAAAACTGAAGTGCTTGTACCCTCAACAACCACCGTGGGACAGACCTGGGTGGAATGGTGCTGGCGCTGGGGACCTGGGCTACCTTGGACTCGGAGAAGCTTTTCACAAGGCCACCTCTCCAGTGAGATCCACGCTCCCACCCTGGCTTCGCTTTTCTTCCTACTTCTGCAGTCAGCAATTCCCTGCTTCGGTCGAGGGTCTTCCTGACCCGGGACTCCTGGCGCTCTCACACAGCACCGTGGAACCCAGCACACACTGCAGTCTGCGGGACAGGATTTGTCTTCAGCATGCTTACTGCAGTCCAACTCCGGCTGCAGAAAATGACTGTAATTTATTTGTGAAGAACAAAAAGCCTCCTTTTCCCACTGTGTAAAAAGCAGACAAGGAAAAGGATGCAGAAATCAAAGCCAAACTCACAAGCAATTATAAAAGGGTTTTAACCTCTAACCGGGCTTCAATTTTCAAGGCAGGATAAGTAGAATGTGCACTTTCCTGCTCTGCGGATGAATTAGCTATAATTGGATTAAATCAATCTACCAGGGGCCAATTATTTTACAGTAACATGTACAGCGGGATCCTACCTTTATTTATGTACAAACACAAGAAACATACTTAAGCGTAAACTATAGGCAAAACTTTGCATCACAACTTTTAATCGGTGGCTAAGAATCTAATTTTACCTAATTTAATTTTATTGCAAGTCTGTACATTTTAAGGCTTGTGCTTTGTAATAGGAAAACATGAAAGGAAAACCTTTTGCTGGGCAGTGTACAGTGAGCCCTGCGTAGGAATCCCAGCATGCTCTAGGTACACAGGTTAAGGGCACCTACAGACCCCGGCCCTGGGAGCACGAGTGACCTGCTCCGGTTCCCGGCTGCCCTGCTGAAAGCAGCTGTTTCTGTGCCAGAAAATAAAGCAGCTGCCCTCACAGGTGCGGGCCAGGGACGTATGATGGGGTGGTCCCAGCAGAGAAAAACCTGGCACCTGTTTAAAACTGAGAAGAAAGAGGCAAAGAATGGCTACCCCTCACCCCACTGAAATCTTCAAGACAGAAGCGAGGCCTCCAGGCTGGCGGAAGTGGTCACTGGATGGCCGCATCCACTCACCCTGTGAGAAGCACAGCCCAGTGGCTGGGACACACAGACTTCAGTCTTGCTCTCATCAGCAAGGGGACTTCTGGCTGTCAGAAAAGCAGAACATGACAGCTACAGGATTTCTTAGCGTCAGCCTCAAGTGACAGATGGGGAAACCAAAGCCAGGGAGTCCAAGGCCGATAATGTCTGGGTTCTTGTCAATACAACTGGGATGCTGTTCACACTCTTCATACGGCTGTTGCACTACACACACGCACAGGTGTGCACAAATGCACATGTACACGCACACCCAATGTCACGGGACATACCCAGAGAGCACATGTGCCATCAACTTACCAAAATAGCACCAACTTACCAAATATCTACACAGGAAGCATTTTAGTCACAACACTTCTATTTTTACAGCTTGACAGGATGCAGCAGCCCTACAGGTCAGAACACACACACACACTCAGCAACGGGCACTGTAACCAGCACAGCCCGGAGTCCTGAGTGACTGACAACAGTGATTTCTCATTTAGCCAGTACCACTTTTGATTTGGGGATTATATGGATGTCCTCTGACCCGAAGCTTATCTTCACCGCTGCAGTACAAATTTATGAATTAAAACACCCCCAAGAGTGAAGAGACTCTTTACCCAAGGAAGAACTTCAGGAATGTTCACTTGTAGATGACGTACATCTAGCACTAAAACGCTTTGGTGCTAGTCCCGCAGAATGTGTAGCCCACAGCATAACACTGTACAAGTGGACTAGCCAGGTGCGGTGGTGAATGCAGTAATCCCTACCACTCAGGAGGTGAAGGTAGGAGAACTGCAAGTTCAAGGCCAGCCCGGCAACTTACTGGGAACTTGTCTCAAAAAAAGGCAGTCTGGGATAACGCGGTGTTCCTTGGGTTCAGTCCCCAACACTGTGGGAAAATGATCAGTTATTAACTGCTCGGCCTGCTGGCTTTAACTGGCACGTTATTTTGTCTGCTTACTCTTAAAGGGCAGGCTTTCATTTTATGGACTAGCACTTCAACTCTAACCTCAAAAGCTAACCCAGCTGTCCACACGGACAACCACCAAGGTTCGGCTGGGATGCAAAATCGGTGACACGAGCACAACACCCAGGCCCTGGGCTCAGCACCGGGCCAGAGGTCAGCAGCCACTTTTTCCACTTCCTGTCTCTGAAAGCAGACTGGACCAGCATGCCGCAGCTACGACCGGGTGGCTCCGGTGCCCCAAACTGCAGTGACACCATAGGCCCAGGAAGATGCCTGCCAGGAAGGCAGGAGGTGACGTGCCCCAAAGCAGGAGGCCGGGCTAGGAATGGACTCTCAGAATCCCAGTAGCTCCTTTTCTATTTGTTCGCGTTATTTACGTGATGCTTTTTAGTGGAATGGCCCGTTTTCTAAGTGGAATTCGTAAGGATCGGCCCACACCCTTCTCCCACCCCTCCGCACTCCGAGCTGAGCTGCTGCGGTGCTGGGGAAGCCCCTGTCCTGTCCTGGAGGCCGGGCTGGTGCTCACAGATCTCCAGCTGCTCCTGCGGACAGGGAGCTGCACTCAGCCAGCTGTGCTGTGGTGAGGACTCCTCGGCAGGGCACAAACACAGGCCTTGTGGCAGCACGGGGCTGCTGGAGACCTGTACGAAAGTAACATGTCCCGTGGGGACTGCGGGGTAATTTAATCAGCAGCACTTCAGCACAGCAGAATGCACGGGCGGAGAAATAATGAAGTCAGCACTCAGTACCGCGCGCTGTTCAGCCTAAGGGGCAGACACAACCCCGAGCCAGGCTTCTCCACCTGGGCACCGCAGACTCTGCAGGGCTGGGGCTGCCCAGGGCACCAGGCAATGCTGACAGCATCCCTAGCCTCCCTCCCACCCCTACCCCCCCAGCGTCGCTTTCTCCACTCTAGTTGCGACAAAAATGTCTCCAGACATCACCAAATATCCCCCACGGGGGCAAAACTGCCCCTGGATAAAAACCACTGTCCTAGATCTACTGGAAAATTGAGTTTCTGAATGTGTGAGCTACTTGAGGGTCACAGGAACAAAAAGGAGAGAAGAGAGTAAAGGCCTCTTTCATTTAAAAATGCACATGAATAATAAGGAAGAAAAACACAAAAACTGGTCAGGTGACAGGTGATTAACCATATGTAGGTGATACATGGCCAATCAAAGCGTGGAATGGAGAGCATCTCACTAAAAACTGGATGCAAATTAACAGTACTTATGTATGTTACCGTTTAGCTTATGAACACACTTAGATGTATGCCACGCACGCGCTTTTTTTTTCCCGCCCTCATTGTTTGTTCTGTGTTTTTTTTTATATATGGGATTGTTTTTTTTTTTTTAAAAAAAAAAAAAAAACCAATATAAATACAAAGTAGAACACTGAAATACATTAGCAAAGAGTTTAAATCTGGTAATGGTTATCGGGGTAGGACAAAACACACTCTCCTACACATTAGGTAGTGTAAATTGGTGAAAATAATTCAGATAAATACACATATAAAAGCATAACATTAATGCATTATTTGTAGTAGCAAAAGCAACAAACAACCTGTAAAGGAGCTAACAGCCTTCAGCAGGGAATTAATAACAGTACTGCACTGCCATGAAACGGACACTATGTGGCCAATGAAATTACAGAGGTCTGTGTGTAACATGCAAGGATTGTTTTCATAAGCACCCTTCTTTTTCCTAGAAAAAGTTACAGAGAAGGGAAAAATGGCTGCCACTTATCTTTCGGCTGTGTGGTTTGAGGTTATTTTTATCGTTTGATATTTTTCTGAATTATCTAAACTTTGTATCTTTACGAACAGTAGATAACAAGAGTTCTGTAATTCCCACACTCCACGCATTCCCACTCCTGCCTTCTACCTGCCAAGGCTCCCGATAGCCTGCAGTGACTTCCTGCCAAACAGGGGCCTCACACTGACCCCTCACGGCACACCCACCAGGGAGAAAGGAGCCCATTTTACAGATAGTCTGCGGGACACACGAGGAAAGCAGTCTGCCCACGGTTCTCTCCCGCCTGTGAAGAAAATGCCTAACAGGCAGTCTCTCTGTACACTGACAATCCATGCCCAAATGCCCAGGACAGGACAGCAGTGCTCAGACTCTTAGGAGCTGTGCAGCCGTACCCCAGCTCCCCCAGAAGCCACGAGACACTGCCGGGAGGCCAAGCCCGCCTCTGGGAGCTCAGAGGGGCAGTCGCTGGTCTGAAAGCTCCTCTGCATCCCTCGAGCCCCCAGCGCACCTCCACACCAGCTCCCTGGGCCTGCACCGGCTGCTCCGCCCCGTGTGCCCCGCTCTGCGCCCTTCACTGTGCGGGACGTTTCTCCCCGTCAGCACACTTCTTATCCTCAAGTTCCAGCAACAAGCATGGCCAATGGAAGACCCAGAAGGGAGGGAAACGCTCAGAACCACCCAACTCCCTTTAGACCAAAGCACTCGGTAGTTAATGCATTTGTTTTTCTGAACTAAAGCTGTTTTCGTCCCTTCTGGGATCTTTTCCGAAACTCTCAACATGCTAACACGCACTTTCATGGGATCTGGACAAATGAACAAAGCTCCTACTCAGGCAAGGAAGCCGGAGACAACCCGGAGAGTGGACAGCAGCAAGGATGAGGGCTCGCGGGCTGCGGCCGGGCCTCAGGCCAGGTGCTCTGGCGGGGGCTTTGTTACCCGGCTCAGTAAAAACAGCACACACACCCCTAACTGATTCAAGTACAAAAACACACTCCACGGCCAAATGCAAACGGCCTCTGGATTGCTGACCTAATTTGGATATGTACACCACCCCTGACCCCTGGTGGCCGGGACAAGTGAAATCCATACGCCTCAGGGGAGACAGAGCGGGGAGTCCGCGCTGGAGCCCGAGCTGGAGTTGGAGCTGGCAGGGACGGTGGGAAGAGGCTGGACCAGAACTGAGATGAGGCTCGGGTTTGGTTTTGTCACATCTCAGCGGGACTCTGGAGGTCACTTCGCCTCTCCCTATCCTCCTCTACGGAGCGGAAACGCAAGCAAGCCTGACTGTTCATCGGGGGGTGCAGTCACCGCGGGAAGGCAACACACGCGGGAGGCGTGCTGGTCAAGCGCGAGGGCGAGGCGCCGTGAACAGTGCAAGTGCTCACATGAAATCTGCGACACCCTGCTCAAGGGTTACGACAGCCTCAAAGAACAGGGAGACACCAGCATCCACCAAGCGGAGAACGACGGGCTGCATACCGAGCTGCTAGGAAAGATGAGAGCTAAAACCCGCGGCCGTGCCTCAGCTCCTTCGAGCTTGATTCCGCGCTGCTGAATACACATAAGACCTGAAAAGTGAAGTGTAAACAGAGTACGTTTGTTGGAATCTAACCTTATGGAACAGCTGCCTGACAGTTTACCCGCTAAGAAAACTTATTTAGTGGGGCAAATTATGTTAGAGAGTAATTTTAAGAGGTAGCAGAGGAAGTTAAAGGAAATTCCAACTACATACTGCATAAACGTATGTAATAGAAGGCAAACAAGGCCCAAAGAACAAGCTCTATGGAAAAGCAACTGTGAGGCTGAGACAGGAGGATCACCCAGGTGAGACCAGCCTGGATGATGTAGTAAGTTCAAGACCAGCTGGAACTACATACATGGAGAGCCTGTCTCAAAAAAACACCCAGAAAAAGAAGGAAAACAGTTGTTAAACAGGGCACGTTGGGTGCACACCTATAATCCCAGCATCCCGGAAGGCATACACAGGAGGACCACAAGTTCAGGCCCAGCCTAGGCAATTTAGTGAATTAGTGAGACCCCATCTAAAAACAGGGGAAGTAGCTCAGTGTAAAGACCCTGGGTTCAATTGCTGGCGCTGGTGGAAAAAAAAGAAACAACTGTTGAAAGCAGATCATAAACCAGCACCCTGTTTCCAGGTCAACTTTTTTTTTTCATACCAGGAATTGAAGTCAGGACCTTACACTTGCCAGGCAGGCACTGTGCGGCTGAGCTACCTCCCTGGCCCGTTCCAGGTCATCCTGAACAACAAAAAAATGAACACCAGTCTGGCCCATGCCCAGGCTAGTAAGGGGTCTGCGAAAGAGGTGTGTATTGACGTGCCTCCTGACATCCAAGGCAGTACCGTCAAGGGTCAAGATGTCTTAATCTTAGGACCAAACATTCGAGGCCTAAGAGCCAGAAACTCAGTTTAGAGGCGGAAAATGCACAATGCTTTAAGCCCTGGGTCCAGGACAAGCATCAACCCCCCACACTTGGTATTCCAACGGTGACAATCACACACATCCCCACAGAGGGTAGGTGAAAGAAGGTGAAAGAAGCTGTATGGCTCTTTCACGGAAAGCTGGGTTTTCAGATTCAAAAATCCCAGGAGAGTGGTGATGAACCTCTGGCACACGTGCCACAGTGAGCCGTTTGTATCACGGAGAGCTGTGAGAGGTTTGCCATCACTGTCACAGGAAGACTGACCGTCTGTATAGTCACAGCCTGAGGCTGACAGCAGAAGGGGACGAATGGACACAGCAAGCTGCTGGGTGCGTTAACCCTTGGCCATCACCTTACCACCAGGGTTCCGTGACAGGAGGGGGCAGAGGGGGCTGCCCTGCTGCCTCGGCTGAGCAAGCAGCCAGGACCAACGCCTCTGGACAGTGAGCAGATTTCTGAATGGAACAGGGCTCTCACCTGTGGTGCAAGAGTGCCTCCGGACGCCAGGAGAGAAGGGCCTGAGTGCCCTCAGCACCCAGTGCGGTGGCTTCCCCCAGAATGAGAGCACAGCAGTGTCTCTGAGGGTTCAGGTAATCGGACAGATGCCAGCACACGCTTCCTAGGCTACATGCAGGGCCGACTCTTAAAGGTACTGTTAAAGACAACCAAAAACAGCTACCTAGAGAGAATATCCACATCCTAAGCGACAAACCATTTTATCTGGGTGAATGGATGACAGCTCATGAAACTCAGAAACAACAAAAGTAATTTCCTGGAGTATATTCAACTAGAAAGGCAAGCCAGTGTCCTATACCAAACACTGTATTTTTCCCACCATTCCAAAGAAATCCAATAAATAAATGTATCATGAAAGGGCCTGGGTCACAATGGCAGTGGACGCCGGACAGCCCCAAGGTCCCGGTCCCTGCGCAGGGGCCTGGGCCGCGTCCTGCAGCGGCCAGCGTTGCTCCAGCCCAGCCTGCAGCTTCTCTCCCACAGGGCCAGCCCAGGCTCTCGGCTGCCGGACTGAAGAGTTCCACCTGGTACTGCCTCCTGGTGAGCAGAGCCTGGCGACACTACGCGAGGCCGAGGCGAAGGTGTCCTGGTATCCTGGCGCCACCTGGCTCCTCCAGTGGACCGCCTGTGTGCTAGAGTGGGCCCCGGTGAGCGCCTCAGGGCCTCCTGCCCAGCTGTCCGTCGTCACGCAGGGAAGAGCTCGGGTGGGCTCTCTCCGTAGCAGTACTTGGCTATGGGATCCCGGTAGGTGTTCTCATGCTGCACACTCTGTTGACAAAAGGAAGACAGGGTGCGGTGAGGGGGTGGAGCTGCGCACAGCTCCCTCTGCGGGAGCTCGTAGGAGGCCATATGCACTAGAGTTCCAAGCAACATTCCAGAACACAGGATGATGAGCAGAGAGTGCTTAAGCAGGGCACAGAGACGAACACAGTGTCATCACACAACCGTTCTTATGTCCACTAGGGAGCTTTTTAGTACCCTGAGTGTGACCTGGAGGGATGGAGACGATATTTTCTCGAATTATCTGAAACAGATTCAGATCCAGCAGGTGTTTGTAGCTAACCCTGCGCTCCAAAGAAATTGAGTCCCCAGTAAGGCGCCCTGCAGAGACACTAAGGAGACGCACTCTGGACAGCTTCCAGGAGTTTACAGAACTAAGGTTCTGGTGCAGGAGCCAAAGGCCACGAAACCACACAGGCTCCAATTTGGCCCAGCAGACTCCAAGTGTGACTTAGAGCAAACATCCCCAATGGCGAATTTTTCAGCAATTTGTTTTCATACAAGAACTTGAACGTTTGGCTCGCCTGGAGTTCAATAATTAGCCTAAGACCAGTGCTCAGCAACTAAAGTGTAAGCACTCATCCAGCTTAATAGAATACAGCCAAATCGCCTCCTCCCTGGGACACTGTTACCAGATCACCCTGACCGGCAACGGGAAATCTGTACAGTAAAAAAGAAAAGGCAGAGAGCAGAGCAGCTTCACTCAAGACTAGAAATAACTCCTGGATTTTCAGTTAAGGAAAAAAATACTCTGCCTTCCCTAGCATGTCTCTGAGTGAGAGGGGACATGAATCCAAGAGCATCGAGTGTGTAGCCCGCCTCCACGGATCCTTTCAAGCCCAATCAAGTGGAAAGCTCTCCAGGCAAAACAGGCCCGTCAGGAACTCCAAATGCTCTTTGTACCCCTGAAACACCAAGGATGCTGGGTGCTCTGGGAGCAAACCAGAGACATAAGAAGGGGCTGAAAAAAAAAAAAAAAAAAAAAAAGAAGGGGCTGAAAACCCACAGGTGGACCACAGAGATCTGGCAAAGAGTGCCAAAGTTCCAGGGAATGACAAATGAGTCTGTTATCTCAGACAAAGCCAGGAAAATCTTGGCGACATCATGAATAGCGGCCGGAGAAGAGCGCTTGTCTAATAAACACATCTGGTGATTTTCCCAAGAGCTCCGGTGGCCCCCGGCCCAGGCGCTGAGAGCAGTGATGGAAAGGCGCCGGCTCAGACGCTCTCGGCGGCCGCGGCAGGTGCGAGGCGAGACGCCCAAAGAGCACTGTGCCGATGACAGCACGCTAATGCACATCAAGGCTTTGAGTTATTCATGTATTTTTAAACCCACCTGCCTGATCCCCTTGAATCCTAAATTAAACCGCAACTCTGCCTCAGAACGAATTACTGCTCATTCTAAATGAGGGGTTGCTGGAAAGCCTTAGTCAAATTTCAGTTAAGGGCGGGTGAGAGCATCTCTTAGGAGCTGGACTATTAGGACTCTACCCTGACTTGGAAAAATAACTTTATGCTTCCACTTAAGTGCAAACAGGCCCAGCAGACAGGAGAGCTACATGCTGACTGGACCCTGATTTAACATAAATGCTTTACCTTCCCTAACTTGGGCAACTCTCACGCGGCCATCCTAAACACTATTATTACCCCAAACAAAGCACAGCATAGCTGCACTCCAGCCTCTCCTTCGTCCACACTCTACCTGGTGTGCATCTGCTGGTTTCCTCCTGCAGCTGACTCCCACCCGCCACCCCCAGTGACAGCCGACAGAGCTGCTGACCTGGGAGGAGGTCCTGCATTTAGCCAGACACAACTCGAAGTGGTCTTCAACCGCCAGGAAGAGGTTCTGGAAGGCCACGGCTGCCCGGTTGAGGAAGTGCTCCAGGAGAAGTTGCTATGGAAACAAAAGTTAGTACCTGTAATAATTCCATTCCAAGCCAGTGCAAGGTAACCTTGGATCTCTCTCCTCAAATAAAAGAATGCTTACATGGGGGAGGGAAAGAGAGAGTCTGGTCTCTTAGGCACTAGATATCTGATCAGCAAAACGATGGTCCATTCTGTGAAAACCACTCAAGTCACCCGGAACCAGCTCCCTCGTAGACAAAGGCTGCTGCACAGAGCTGCAGCTGCCTCCCGCAAAGTTCCTCTCTGACTTCTCTACTCATTAGAACCTCCCATGCAGAGCCTAAGGCTCACCATCAAATCAAGGCTGGAAGAGAGGGAG
Organism: Chinchilla lanigera; assembly: GCF_000276665.1. NCBI lineage: Eukaryota > Metazoa > Chordata > Mammalia > Rodentia > Chinchillidae > Chinchilla > Chinchilla lanigera. Next base: position 14,346,433 of record NW_004955455.1, on the reverse strand, counting down.
GGCTGGAGGAGCTCCCCACGCACCTTGCTGGGCTGCAGGCAGCAGGAGACACAGAACTCGTAGGCACCGCAGCAGCCGTTGGCCAGGCAGCCATCACAGCAGAACTGCTTCGTGCTGGGGACACTGCTGTCACAGCAGCCGCTGGCCAGCAAGTCCTTCCGCTCACAGACATAGCCTGCAAGTCAGAGACCACCCTCAGTAGGAACCAGAGTGCCCCACCACCCTACAGGGGTGCCCAGAAGCAGCAGTAAGGCAGGCACAGGAACCAAGAGAGAAGCTGGCAGGGGGGAACCCCAAGCACCAAGGATTCAGAGCAGCCGTCATGCCGTGGGCTCGCATCCCCGAGTGCCACAGAAACAGGGACCCCTGTATAACGAGGTTCTATGTCGTCATCTTCCTACAGACCCTTCAGTCTGCAGTCCCCTGTTCGACCTCTCACCATGGCAAGCCACTCCCAAGAGTTTGTGCTCTGACCTATGCAGGATGATCTTTTCTCCGGGCCTGAGGACAACGTCACTTATTTAAAAAAAAAAAAAAATGGAAAATAGGAAAAACAAAGGCATTAATTTACAACAGTGAGATCTTTCTAGATTTGAGAAACAAATATCCTTTAAAAATATCTTTTAATGGTGCATGCCTGTAATCTCAGCACTCAAAAGGCTGAAGCAGGGAGGGTCACCATGAGTTTGACACCAGCCTGGCTACATAGTAAGTTCAAGGCCAGCCTGAACTACATAGTGAGACCCAGCTCAAACACCAAAAGCCAAAAGCCAAATCAATCTATCTATCTATCTTTCTGTCTATCTAGAGAGATATATGTAAATGCTTGCTGGTTATTTAGTAATATGGAGGACTTCCCACACAGAAATAGTCAGGTCTAACCTTTTCAGACTTAGCCTGCTAGCAAATGTGTACAGGGCAGGGACTCAATCACCCTCAGCATTAGGCAACATAGTTCTCTACCACCCAAGGAAAAGAAAACCTCCCAGTTCCCTGCACTCCTTAGAGATCCCATCTCTGACATACACATATCCCCTCCAAGCCAGTAAATTCATGCTCTACTTTAGAAAAAGAGTCTCCTTACGGAAGCTAATTTGTAATTCAGAGCTGCTAAGTAGACATTTCTCCACATCCTTCCGGGAGTGGAACAGAAAAATGTAGGAGTAAGTCCACAAGGGCCACCACTTGGACCCTGAGAAACTCCCAGGTGCATGATGGGCCCACAGGTGCGTGCACAGGCCCGCAGGTGTGGAGCAGCTGTTCCCAGCATCGCTCCGCTCCAGATGTCCCAGAGAATGACACTTGGTAAAGTATAAGTTTGTTTTCAGAAACTGTTCTGGAAAACAAAGTGCGCAAAAGCAGGAGGCACCAAGAAAATGATGACGATGGACACAAAGAAAGGGCCTCACCTACCACTGGGGAAGCCGAGGCCTTGACAGGACCAGACCCTCGTTATCCAGGAACTGGTACCTTTCGTTGCATCGTTGTTAACTATGCTATCCCACCCCCTAAATTAAGAGAGGATAACTATAATGTCATAGTAAATGTTTCTGGATTCTTCCCAAGTATTCCTATTCATTTTCTTTACAGGTATCAACAACAAAATTCCAAGAGAGTTGGCCCTTTTCTTAAGTCTGCCCCAAATGATAAAATACATTACAACTTTGTGTGACCTAAACTCCACTTGCTGAAATGATCTCCGTGCCCTGTTCCACAGTATAAATGTCAGTGTCTCAGGCATTCTTTTCCTTCCCAGTGCCAACTGCCAGCATTTGGCCTTGAAACTGCAGGTCCAACTTCTGGGAAAACAAGTTCATCAGTGACAATCACTCGTCTCGCATCCCAAATCTACTCATGCAAATGTTATTTCAACACGCAGTCCTGTGAGATCACACCCTCAAAATGTGTTGCTATTGCCAGGGAAATTAACTTTCAACCTTTGAGAACTTTGTAATTCTAATTGGTTGTCTTATTTAATAATGTGTTAGCCTAGCAATATTCATGATGGCATCTGTTTGCTAAAAGGCATAAATTGTTACAAGTTTTCTTTATTAAACCACTTCTCTGATATTCACAAAGATAAAATAACACTTGGGTTTTCACTGATGGATTAAGTCTTCGAATTTTCCACTCAAGGATCTTGAGTCTTTGTCTCCCCTAAATTAGCTGGAAGAAAAATATTCTTTTGCTAGCTATGATAAAAGAACATGACTTTTTGCTTATAATGCAATGCTAAATATTAAAGTTAAGACACAGATTTCCTGTTTTCTGTCTGTAAGAAACAGGCCCTTGCACCAAGCCACGGCACCTCGTCCTAGTCGCGGGTTTACCCACTAACTACCTGTGCTGTGTTGTGGAAGCTCGCTCTCTTTACTCCGCTCCACTGTATGCTCTTTTTTCCAAGGCGAGCAATTTTCCTCTGAATCCTTTCTTCACATCAAAATAATCTCAACTCCTGCTTGAGGACTTTGAGATCTTTTTGAAAAAGCCTTGTTATTCTGCAGGGGTTGCAATCTTTTCTTTTCATTGTATAGCAGCAACACGCTGTAGCTTTCACATTAAAGACAGCAAGTGTTTGTACAAATTAGCTTCAGCACAAGTGGACGGAGATCTCACTACAGGCTTACCTTAACAATTCCAATACTGTCATGTTCACAATCCATTGGTTCACCCGTTGAAACGGGGTGAAATTTATGCTTATAAACAAATTTTTTAAATTATGTTATTTGCAAACTGCTAGTTGAAAAAGAAAAGGAGATCTGCAAAGCAACCAGGGAACTTTGAACACTAGATATCCTCAGGGAGAAATTGTTACTCTTGACATTGTATTTTGCATTTATGGGTTATAAATAGTCCTTCGCAGTCTTGGACAAATTCCTTAACCTTGTACCTAATCCTTCACCTACAACTGCAGCTCAGGTGTTGCAAAATCAAAGGAGGTGTTCACAGAATGCTTGTAGCCAGTGGCCAGCACTCTGCAGGCTCAGCATGAGGGGAAGGAGTCTCTCTAGGAGAGCCAAGCAACCTCCCAGTGGTAAACGCACTAGCAGGTACGACCTGTCTCACACAGCAATTGCCTTTCTTCCTTTAAGCTTAAAAGAGGTAAGCCTTCCTCTGACATATTCACAGTAAGAACACATTTGAACTTGTCTGCAATTCAGCCGGAATTATCTGGTCAGTCCATGAACCAGTGCATTTCCTGAGTGTCAACACTCTGTGGGTTTTTTTCAGGAGGAAAACTTAGCTCTTAGCCTACAGATTTCAGATCAAGATAAGAAGGAAAGATTGTCCAGATCCAAAGCTAGGATGCTGGGGAGAACAGCAGGACTGCCTACAGACTGATGGGACAATAAAGTGCGAACGCTGGAAGCTGCAGGCAAGAGGAACTGTCAAGAGCTAGAGCCATGAAATCAAGGCACCCTGGTGCTGAAGGGAACCTGGACCAGCGAGTACAGTATGGAAGACAGACACGATGTGGAACCCTTGGAAATGAGCACGAAGGGAAAACACACTGTGGAAGAATCCCTATTAAAACGAAACTCTACGACGGCCCCGGCAGTGTACCATCTCCTGATATGAGAGGAAGGGCAGCCACCTTACCTAGCTCATCTGTGATGAGGTGCTTCCCTTGAATGGAGTTTCGGCACTGATTGCTTGGCCGGCTGCTGTTGCCCAGGTTAAACTGCACCTTCCACGGGATGGGCTGCTCATGGTCTTGAATCTGGAGGAGATTCCGGTCCCTGACTGCCCTCTCCTCCTACAAAGAAACCATAAACGAGAAGGTTAAAGGACTTTTTCTTGAAACCTCATCAATTTTTCATAAAAACTACAGGAAGAGGATAGAAACACTAAAAAGCTTGCACTACAGGAATCCACACTCTCCCGGTATAACCAAAAGTCTGGACCAAGTCATGAAATAAGCCAGTATGAAAAAGTAGTAAGCTAGGCCTATGCTTCAAAACTGGCATATTTACACACACAGCCCAGGATGATGTGCGTATTATAAATGTACACCAAAGTGTTAGCTTTATGAAAAAATTTTGGAGGAAAAAGTTTTGAGGTTTTCTTCCAATGGCAAGTCATTAAAATTTTTTTTTAATGTTAAAACAAATACACTACAGAACAGAATGAAAAACTTGAACATTTTAACAATAGAACTAGCTGGGCGTGGTGGCTCACACCTATAATCCCAGCACTCAGAAGGCTGAGGCAGGAGGATCACTGTGAGTTCGACGTCAGCCTCAGCTACAAAGTGAGTTCAATGCATAGCGAAATCCTGTCTCAAAAAGAAAAATTAAATAAATAAAAAGAAAAAAGAAAATAAAATACAACTATTTTTTGTGACTGTCACCTCCGACTGTAGCCAGGCACAGCTAGAACACGATCCCTTTCATTTGTAGCTGTAGGTACTCTGCTACATGCATACGAGAAAAGTGGATTAAGGGCTGACTTTAGGGGTCAGGTGGAGGTCACCTCTTCTGTGGAAGAATACTAATTATGCCAGCCTTGCGACACGTTTCTCCTCAGAAGCCATCCTGGCCGTGGAGCCCACTGCCAGACGGGCAGAGGGGGAAGAGCTGCCCTGGGACAGAGCTTAGACTCTTTCTCTTCATCTTCAAGGCAGCCCTGAAGTAACAGAGCTTTTGAAACCATCTTTTCTGTACTACTAAAGAAACCAAGGAGGAAGGTGCCCCGGTGCCAGAAAACAAGCCAAGCATGAGACAGCCATCTTCTGGATGCTTCAATTCATTACTGGAAAACAAAACAATTATAAAAGACTCTCCCGGAGGCTTTATGGACACTAAACATTCACCATTCTAATAGAGTTCCGTGGCTTTTGCCGTTAAGAATGATCTGTCATGTGTCACTTTCTAAGCAAAGGGAACTGACTAGCTTATTTACTTTAAAAAAATGGAAAAGATCTTTGTACTTACTAGGGTTTCTTTAGGAAAATAATCTGGGGACAGCTATTAACATTTAAAATATACACACCCATGTACTATTTGGCCCAGCAAACCCTTCCTTGAGGACCATCCATTAGAAAACACCAATGTGTAAGGATGCATAAGGATGCTGACTACAGCACTGTTTCAACAGCAGAAAAAATGAGAAACCTGACAGGGAAATGCCTGAATAAATACTGGTACAGGCCTACCAGTATAAACCAAAGCTAGACTGAAGTGATGATAGCTACCCAGGTCGTTCTTAAATCTAACTTGCACACTATGTTATACACAAAGCTTAAAACAAATTCTAGGTAAGACTTAGAATTGAACCCTGAGCCTACCTACACACCAGGAAAAAAATCTGTGTGGAGGAGACCAGGGAATCAGTATTTCCAAAGTACTCAGATAGGGGCTGGGGATTTAGCTCAGGGGCAAAGCGCCTGCCTGGCAAGCGCAAGGTTGTGAGTTCGGTTCCCGGTACCGGAGAAAAACCAAAAAAAAAACAAACAAACAAAGTACTCAGATAACTTTAACAGATAGACAGGGTTGCAAATGGCTGGATATCTATAACATATTAAGTGAAAAAACAAGAAGCAAAATAATGCACATTTATCACACAGGCTATTATGATACTATGACACAGGACAGGAAGAGCTGTGCCTTGATGAAGGTATAGAAAGATACGGTTACTATCTAGATATAGAGAGACACTTATTACCGAGGGAGGGACATGAGTAACTGAAAATTTTATCTTTGGGGTATTACTTTCAATTTAAAGTACAATTTAAGACATGCTTAGCACTAATAATAGGAGACACTAAGTGAAGAATTTGCAAGTTTGCTCTGCAACTTTTCTGTTAAGATGTAATTATTCCATAAGAAAAGGCTTGTTTTGTTTTTGTTTTTTTTTTACAACAAACAACATGATTCCCAACATTGAAGACAGAGACTACTCACAAGTCCATCACGTCAATAAAACTGTGTTTGTATTTTGCGTAGTAGTTTCTGGCCTCTGACCCTGGTTTGTACTACAAATTAGGATGTTTTGCATTTAACTCCTCTTGACACTAATGGGATAGTAAAGCATTTCCAAATACCTACATTATCTTGATGGTCACATTTTCAAGACTACATAATAATCCATCATGTTGATGTGCCATAATTTAGTGAACACATGCTCCGCAGACCAACATTAGGCCCAGGCTTTTGTTATCATAGACAGCACTGCACCAAAATGTGGTGGTTTAAAAAAAATCCTCTTGAATAATTTGTAGTGGTAAATTCTATATAGTGCCAAATAATGTCCCCAAAATTTTAGCTAGCATTTGAAATACTATCAGCATTTAAACAACAGTGCTCCCAATTTTAACCACAACCCCACCAGCAGTGGATTTTGTTCTTTAGTTTACTAAGTATGTACAAAGTAATCCATCCAGGTGGTCTTAATTTCTATTCTACCCCTCTCTTCTGTTTCTTTAAAACAAAGAAATGGCACTTGCAGGCACAAGACAGTTACACAAAAACAACATCTGTATTCCTCGGTTACTGCCAGAGGAGCTAAGTGCAGGAGTCTTGGGAATCAGGACAAATCACTTAGGTACACACTGCTTAACTACCTGTAAATTCATACCCAGCTGCCCTAGTGGGACCGTATTAGTTAACTGCATAATCAAGCTATGTGCAAGCTAAACTGAGCTGCAAATGCAACCCTGAATAAATTAATAGCCATAAAGACTATTAAGAGGCTGGTCAGAGTACAGTACACTGGCTCTTACAACAAGGTTCAAAGTGCTCTCCCATTACTCCAAAGCTATCCTGTTCTCTCCTTCCTGGAAGAAAACAAGAGTTCATGAACAAGTGCACCTCAGATGGATCCCTGCTGTATAACTATATTCCTGGTAAACAGGAAAGCAATTCTCCTAGCACTTGAACTTGTTTTCAAAAATGAATATTCAAGGCCTTGCCAAAAGGACTGCGAGGAAGGCAGCGATGACATAATGCAATGCCTCCGCTCGCGGCTTCTGTGAAGGCCCAGGCCTGCAGGCTGTGAGGAAGACGTTCTGGAACAGTGCCGAGACAGCTTGCCATGGGCAGGTAGTTTGAGCTTTTCCCAACTGTCCCCCTACCCTACTAGGTCATCTCAACTCTAAGCTTTTCCATGTATTTGTGTATTTCTTTTCATTCAAGATTTACTCAAAGGTAGGAATTTTCACAAAGTGCTAAGGATGCAGAAGCAAAGGTAGTCACGTTATCTGCTCTCCAAGGCTCCAGGAGCTGCAGACGTGACACTGCACACACACATTAGTGCCATCACTGGCTGCAGATGTTATGAGAGATGCCCACACGGGTACTCTGAGCTCTAAAGAAAACTGTGGGAACGACAAGGAGCAAAAATATTCCCAACTTTCTTTAGAAGTGGAAGTGGCTACCGAATGTTTTTATTGTCATTGCATGTCTTTCTGCTTTAGATTTTCAAAAGGCGTATTATTAACTGCTCTGTGTTTTTTAGAGATTACCTTAAGGATCAAATGAGATAAATGCCCCATGTAAACAGTGAAGCACTTAAACATAAGGTATTGCTGCTCTAGAAGATTTGCTTCTCAGGGTCCAGGCTGCAGCCAGTGTAGAGCACCTGTTTAATGTGCCCAAGAAAGAAAACCTTGTTTACACAGGTCAAAAAGAGGAGGGGGCAAAGGCCAGAGGGCATCCAAGTGCCTAATATTTGTGAAATGCAGCTTGATAAAGGAGAAAAAAGACACTAGGAGCTTTTAAAGATGGTGAAAATGCTTATGTGTTCAGCAAAGAAACAGCACGTCTAAATTATCCGAAAGAAAAAAGCGTGGGAAATGACGGAGAAAGTATGCCCACATACTAGCAGTGCTGGTCGGCTGGGCGGTTACAGGTGGTGGCGCCCTTCCTCTGCTCGGGAGGGCGCTTCACAAAGTGGAAGACACGCGGATCTTGGTAAATGCTGAAAACCCAAAACCAAAAGCCAGACTCACAACTCTCTCGTGTGATTTACTTTACTTCAGACAGCGTTTAAGCGGGCACCACTTTACATCTTACTTACGGCCAAAGACAGTAATCTATTTTCAAAGTTACGCCAATAGCCCTGAGACTTGTTGGAGTCACAGGACCTCGAGGACTCTGACGCTCCAACACTGGCTCGCCTCACTCAGGCCAGGGGCCTCAGCCAGGCCCACCCTGCTACTCTGTCACGGCATTCTGCGAGGTTCTGCATCACACATCACTGCTGACCATCTCTCCTCTTCACCCCAGCAAATTACAGGTGCGCAGAGAGCAGAGGCATCACCTGCTGAGCCTGGCTCTCAGCACCGGCAGCGGCACGGGGCCTCCCCTGCACCCTGCGGGTCTGCTACACACTGGTAAAGAAGGTGCACCCACGTCACCTGGCCCACTCGCCACCCAGCTCCCTCCCCTAGCTCGGTCCACACCGACTTCTAACAGCGTAAACTCTAACAATGTAAACTATCCCCCAGAGCATTCATTAACATGGAATCCAAAGAAAAGAGGAATCCAAAGCAGCAGAGGCTAATCGCCTACTCTCCAAGCAGAACGTGCACCTGCTCCCTAGGTTTCATTTCACCTGAGCTGAGGACCACAGGGTGCTTTCAAGCCTTCATGGCCACTTTGCAATGAGCGCAAACACCTCCCCTCCCAGCCTACCCTGCACGCTACCTCTCACCACCCCCACTTTACAGAGGAGGGACTTAGGGCCAGGCTAGTCGATGCAAACTCACCCTAGATGCGGGCTGCAGAGAGGCGGATGACCAAGCCTAACACCCCGCACAGCGCAAGGCAGCAAAGCGAACAGGAAGCGGCACAGGCAGAATGCACAGGACAGTGAGGCTCAAAGGTGTTTGTCCTGGACACTCAATACCCTTGGAGAAGTTACTGAGGACCCTGACACATGCACTTACGTGAGTTATGCCTCCTGGTGTCTACCATGAGGACAACTGAGACATAATTTTTGAAGTATTTTAAATCAAGTAATCATGCATTTAAACATAATGAACTCATACCATGCTAGCCCCTTTTTTGTGGAAAAAATGTTTTTTAAAGAATTTTAGTGAGAAGAGGGGCAATATTTTTAAATTTTTTTTATGGGCAATGTTTTTAAACTTCTGCAAATCTTTGTAACGTCTGGTTTAATGGGAAACAGTTGGATTCTCGTATCTTCCTCTGTACTTAAACTGCAACAATCTGTTGTTTGGGCTGAAGCGCAGGAAGAAAATCTACCTCACACAGATGTGCAGCCAGGAAAGGATGGGGACCCTACCAGCTTTTGCAGGAATTACGGCTGATACCAGGCCATATTTAACGTCAAATACTACACCAAAAAAAATTTTTTTTTGTACTGGGAGTCAAACTCAGGACCTCGCGCTTGCCAGGCAGGTGCTTGTGCCACTGAGCTATATCCTCAGCCCAATATCAAATTTGATACATGTCATTTCTTCCAGGTTCATCGATATGGTGCAACCACTTTGGGAAAAGAGTCATGTAGTCTTCAACAAGTTCAACACAGAGTTACTTCTGATCCTGCAATCCTATTCCAAGATACGTGTCCAAGAGAAATGAAAACACGCCCATACAAAGACCTATGAATGGATGCTTGTCACAGCACGACTTGTAAGAACCAACAGATGGAAAGAAGCCAAATGTCTACTGATAATGATGAGGAAATTTATGATAGATGCTTACAATGGAATATTCAGACATAAAAATGAAGTCTTGATACATGCTCCAATACAGACCAATCCTGAAAACTATGCCAAGTGAAACATGCCAGTCACAAAAGACCACATATTATATGACTCCGTGTATACAAATATCTAGAGTAAGCTAATCTATAGAGACACAAAATAGGTTGATGATTATTTAGAGCTGAGATGGAGGGGTAGAAAAACGATGAAATACTCTACAGTACGACTGTGGTGAATTTACTAAAATGTACACTTTAAATGGGTGAGTTACACAATTATATGAATGCAAATTATATCCTAATATAACTGCGGCCAAAAAACAGTTCAGTACAATGTTGTTTCTAAAACCATGTCAATGAATTTTTCATACTGCTACAATAAAATCCACAAGTCTGTCTTGTTCTTTGAACAGATCTTATGCAGATCTTCCAAATGTTGACACATTTTCATTACATAATATCAAAAAAATCACTCTTGTTAATATCACCAATGATCTAATAGAAGTCTTTCAAATGCTGGGAAGTTATCAAGCTCGGAGTAGCAGACAACACGTTTTCCAAAATTCTAATTTTCACCTCAAAGCTTGAATTTTATCTTTGGCAACAAATGATGTCAGATGTTTCCTGTGCAGGAACAGGCTCATTCGTTTTCATCTACCAGATATCCAAATTTGAGTAACTACGGCCTGTTCTTCCAGGTAAAATGGTGCTCCGTGAAAATAGCAGCGAGCAGCTAGTGTACAGCACTAGCGACTAAGCTGTCAAACGCTCTTCTCCAAGACATCCACCACGTATTAGCGGAACAGTGCTTGGAGTGCCTCTTTCCCATCTCCCTGTACACAGAAGACGGGTGCTCTACGGTCAAGGGCTAGCGAACTTGTCACTTTTACTACAAATGTGCAAGTGCAGAATGCAACAGCTACGAGCATAATCAGACACCACTGACTTGATTCCTGCTAGTTTTACCCACCACTTGTTTTGCAGCATGAGTGAAAGTGTCGACACACATAAAAAAAAAAAAAACCACAAGAAAACAACATGTTAATAGTATTTTGAAAATCATTCTGACCGTCCAGACCTCCTGAAAAGGTATGAGGACCCTCCGGAGTCTGTACACCACACTGGAAACTCACGGGCTAGGTCAGCGGTGGTGAACCTGTGGCCGTGTGCCACAGCGGACCGTCTGTATCACTGAAAGCTCTGAAAGGTGCACCATCACTAGCTAGGTTATTCTAGAAACCAAGTCTCAGTAGCTTAACAGGACAGATGATTTATTACTTGTCCACGTTACAGGTCTAAAGCGGGTGAGCCCAGGGTTCCGCTCACCCTTCTCTCTCAGGCTGCAGGAGCCCGGCTCCCTCTCAACACTAAGGCCGGAGGGGAGCAGGTACTGGCCAAAGCCTAAAAGTCACCTCTTGCCCTGTAGCCAAAGCAGGTCACATGGCCACTCCTACTTCAAAGGAGAGTGGGATCATCCCACCTGCACCCAGGGAGGGTGACCACACGCTGAGAACTTCTCTACTGCTTCCCACAGGAGGCCAGGAAAGGACACAGATGTGAGTGGCCCAGACCACTACACACACCAATGATCTGAAGCCTGCAGTTCGGCTCAAACTCCTGTCACCAGACAGGAATACAGACCTAGTGCGAACACATCTCTTTGTTTTTCAAGAGAAGATAGAAGATTTATTTGAAATCTCATACATTTTTAATCCCATCTCTGAAAATCACTGTGCAAACACTGCAGGCTAGCTGTTTCATCTCTGCCATGATGTTACAAATTACAAACAAGAGCTTTAAAATCAGGAACACCTGCATCAGATTCCAATCTGTACCTTCACAAAGGAATGATATCCGTAACCACAGAATCCCTATAAAGAGCAAAAGAAACACACACACACACACACACACACACACACACACACACACTAATAAAACAGTCCAAAGGATATAAGGCAAAATAGGGAGAACAGTCAAATTGTCACACATCAGTATGTTTAACTTCACCAACAGTCAGGAAAATATAAGGCCAAATAACAACCTATACAAAAACAAATTTCCAAAAAATGAAGAATTAAAACATGAAAAATGAAGTGGACAAAAGATATAAGCTAGTCATTTTTAGAAAAGGCAACCAAAATGGCCCCAAGTATATGAAAATATGTTCCACACAGCAGCACATGACTGTAATCCCAACACTCAGGAGGGTGAGGCAAGAGGCTTAAAAGTTTAAGACCAACCTGTACTACACAGCAAGACCCTACATCAGAAAAACGAAAATTCTACACTTGAACACATCAACTAAAACAAAAGTACCTTCTCCCACACATCAAATTGCAAGAGCAGAAAGGCTGACAACGTTGTTAAAGGTTGGGGAAAGAAGCACACGCTTCCATTTCCGTCAGAAGCAGTACAGTGGCTGTGAGCTGACAGTGTGACCCTACGGTGTGACACCTGAGACCTGTGTTCCCTGGGGAGGAGCCAGGTGGATGAGCACACACTATGTGACCAGCCTGGAGGAAGACACACAGGTTCGCCCCTCTTAGAGAGCTCTGTTTTTAATTCAATGCTTTTGTATGGAATTCAGTCATCTAATCAGGGAAAAGACCTTCCCCAGCAATGGCATACAGTAAAAGATCAGTGCTGTTTATATTTTGGGGAGATTAGATCCAGAGAAATTTACAAAGCAAACATTTTTAACAACAATTCTAGGGGCTTTCACAATCACTAAGCCCCCTCCCAAATAAAATCATAGGCACAGATCATAATTTTTTCTAAGAAGGTGTCATAAAAAATCGGGCCGGGGATGTAGCTCAGCGGCGTAAGTGCTTGCCTGGCAAGCCTGAGGTCATGAGTTTTGATTCCCGGTACCAAAAAAAAGTAATAAAGATGATGACACCATGCTAGAGTACTTAAAATTGGCTGTAGGACAGTCCCAGAGTAGATAGCATCACGCTAAGACTTGAAGAGTTAGCAAGAGCATACCAGACTGAGAGGAAAGGAAAAGTCATCCAGATTAAAAGACTCACTTGTTTGTTCAACCAGTATCTGAGTTCTCATGAAGAGCCTGGCGGTATTCCAGAAGCTGGAGACAAGACACACGCGGTTCTTTTTCTCAAGGAAGTTGACTTCAGAAACAGAGAGTGAGGAGAGACAGATAAACAAGTAAATGAACAAGAAATTTTCACTACCACAAAGAAAATAAAGGAAGTGTATGCTCAGGAAATGAAGTCATGTATGCTAGGCCACTAAGTATGGCCTGAATCACCAGGTAGTCAGTTAGCCAGAACTGAAACACAGGAAAAGATTCAATCACACAGAGATCCTGGAATGGAATCTGGAGTTCTATGTGAGTATAGTAAGAAGCCAAAGAATTGCACATGGGAGAGTCCAGTGACGAGGAGCTTTATAAAGATCGCGGAGGTAGAGAATAGGCAAGAAAGAAAAGGAAGCAGAGACCTGCTGGGCTACTGCAATGGTCCTGGCAAGAGAAGACACTGGCCTGGCCTAGGGTGGCAGCAGTGACAATCGGGATAAATGGACAGATTAGGATACGCTGCAGAGGCAGAGTCAATGTTCTGGATGTAGGGAATGGCAGAAAGAAAAGAATGGCGCATTGGCAGCTTGAGCTACCTGGTGAACTACCCAGTGAGCCACCTGCTGAGACTGGAAAGCCCAGGGAGGAGCGAGCACTAGTAGAGGAGGATCAACAGTTCTGTTTGCTCCAAGCATGAGAAACCTACAACACAATCAAAAAGATACCAAGTGGACAGCAGAACGGTGGGTGCCAGGGGCTGGGGGACAGCGCGGATGGCGAGCTACTGTTTAACGGGTACCGTTTCTGTTTTTACAAGCTTAACAGTTAAGGGGATGAGGGGGAATGGTTGCACAACATTAGAGATATATTTACTATTACTGAATGGTACATTTCACGTAAATTTTAAGAGTATTTAATGCCAGAAATTTAAAGGGGGTAGAAAAAAAAAACAGATGTCAAGTAGGCAATGAATTGGGGGTTTTCTGCACAGGTCCAGGCTGAAGTTATACTCTGGGAAATCAACACTATACCGCTGTTAAACAACAGTGCTAGGATTGTCCGGGTCGCGGGGGCAGATGAAGAGGAAGCCGAATTCTCCCAGGTCACCAGACAGGCAAGAAATGACACGGGACTGTGGGGACATCTGGGAAGACACAGCACACCAAGTCCCTGAGGTCCAGGAAATGACCTGATCACCCCACACATCTTGGCCCACAAAACTCGGAATCCTCTGCCTTCGTGTGTGTCTACCGTAGGAGAAGCGGGTATACAGTTCCCTTTGCTTACCACTTACATATCTTATTTACGAACCTGATCCTTGAGGAGTGCAAAGGAGGAGTGGGGCTCTTAACCCCATCAGGACGACTGCATCGCCACCAAAGCAGACCCTGCCTAGCACATCCTAGGGTATGTTCCCTCGAAAAATCCCACAGCCAGGCATCGGAGAGCATACAATCCCAGTAGTCTGGGAGGCTGAGGCAGGAGAATCCCAAGTGTGAGCCCAACCTCGACAACTTAGCCACTTAAAGACTTAGGAAGACCGTGGCAGGCTCAACACAGGGCCCCCCAAATTAAACGGAGGGCAGGCAGGGCCCCTCGACCTCTCCGGGTGTTCTGGGTGTAAAAGTCTGCCGTGCGGGGGCGCCACCTCTCCCGCGGCCGCCGCAAGGAAGGACTGAGAAGAGCCACGCCCCCTGCTTGCCTGGACGCGGTGGGGGTAGAGGTGCTAACAAGGAACGACCTCGGCAGAAGTGCCCGTCGCACCGGTTCGAATCCCGGCGCTGCCCGGGCCCTGCAGTCCAAGTGCCCCGGCACCAGCGCGTCTCCCGACCCCGAGAGACGCACGGGCGGCGGGCGGCACAGACCAGGCGCACAGGGAGGGGGACAGGCCCGGCTCGGCGGGCGGCAGCGACCACTGACCTGCTTGAAGGTGCTGCTGAGGAAGTAGACCAGCGACAGCCCGAAGACCAGGGCGAGCACCCACCTCTTGCGCAGAAGCCGGCGCCACAGCATGGCCGCCAGGTTCACCATCCCGGCGAGGACGCGGGGCGCGGCGGCCGGGGCGAGGAGCGGGGAAGACCCGGGGACCCGGTGGCATGGCTCCTACGCGACCGACGTCCCAGTCCCCATCCCCGGCGACGGGCCGGACCTTCTCGGCCGAGCCAGCTCCCGGCAGCCGGCGCGCGTCGCCCCACGTGACCCCGCCCCACGGTCCGCCTCCGCCCGTGCGTCACCGGCGAAACTCTTTGGACACCTCCTCGCCATTGGTCGCTGAGGACTAGCGGAACCCTATTGGCTAAATCCAGGGAAAAGGGGCGGGAAATAGCATGCACGTGGCTGGCCTGGCTGTACACTGGTCCTAGCGCCCCGCCCATTAGATCTGGGTTTAAACCCGGCTAGAGGCCGGAAGCACTCGGAAGTCACGTGCCGTTCAGGTCCCTGCAGTGATTGGTTTAGCCGGACGTGAATGATGCGGCCGTGATTGATGAATTTTTTTCTTTCACCCGGGCCTGGTCTTTGTATACTCCTAGCCTTACAGTGCTAGAGCGTTTTGCACTGTAGTTTGATTGTATGAATGAAAAGCGCGCTGGGGACACTGCACCCTCAGCGTACCTGCTTGCTTCCCACGCCTGCAATGCAGGAGATGCTACTCTGCAGGCTTCTCGGTGCAGACCTTTAATGGCCAGAGGGCCCAGCTGAAAATATCGCAAGCATCGAAAGTCTCGCTGCGGACCTTCACAGGGAGACAGTAGGATGCATTTGGCAGAAGATTGAAAGACTTCTCATCTAGTTATTCAGATGCATCCTGCGTGCGAAAATGTGTTCTAAGATTCACTATTGGAATAGTTTTGTACGGCCTGCTTCCGACGGGGGATATGAGGTCCCTTCCAAAGCGAGCATCTGAAAGTAGAGTCATGGGCCTTTGATGGTGTATCAGACTTGTGGATGGTAACTTTGCGATACTGCATTTTTCCCAAAGATTTGGAATTGATGGGTGATGTTTTGGGAGGAGGGTTATTAAAGCGAGATTGTAAGTTTATAGAATGAACTGTTTATAGAGTGAAGATGGCGGTGGGGACTCTTCTCTTAGCTACTTTTCCAAAAGGGAGAGGTAGCAGCAGCTTTGTTGGGTTGTCTGTCCTTAGAGGGCCTAAGAAGTGGCCCTGATCAGAATTAGCAAGCCACTCAGCAGCCTATTATAGGGCCTGAACTAAAAGTTAGATAACTTTCTGTGGCCCTGGTACAAGGAAGTATTCCAGGAGGCTAAGTTATTCATGGAGAGTGTATGGTCTTTATTTTTTCCCTAGTATGAAAGGTGGGGCAGGGAACAAGAGATCTCGAAAAAAGCAACTGGGAGAACTGTGGTTTTCCTCATTGAATAAATACTTGAAATCT
Source organism: Chinchilla lanigera (assembly GCF_000276665.1). NCBI lineage: Eukaryota > Metazoa > Chordata > Mammalia > Rodentia > Chinchillidae > Chinchilla > Chinchilla lanigera. The sequence goes on along the minus strand of NW_004955455.1, from coordinate 14,330,331 downwards.
GTCTGTGCCAGGCAGTGTACTATTTGCCGAGGTAGATGGGCAAACTAGATAGACAGGATCTCTGTTTTTGGAGCACTTACATAAGTGGGAGGGCAAATCACAAGTAAATATACATGTAAAATAACTAATAAGTGTTGTGAAGAAAATAAAACAGGCCAGTGTTTCCCAAGAGGGTGGGAAAAGAATGCTTCTGGGAGAAAGCAGCATGTGACCTGAGGTAACTAAGTGTAACATTCAGGAGGAAAAGCATTCCGGAGAGGGAACAGCAAGTACAAAGGTCCTGAGCCAGGGACAAGCCGACATGTTGGAGGAGGAGTCACACCAGTGAGACGAGGGGAGTCATACAAGGAGAGCAGAAGGAAGCAGAGCTGGAAACGGGTGAGGCTGCCTTTAGGCTGTGAACACAGCTTGGACGTTCTGGTTGCAGTGGGAAGCCATTCAGGGATAGAACACATTTTCTATATTACCCAATAAGGACTCACAATTTGACAATAAAACAAAATATGTTAAGATTAAGATCATAGCACCCTTAAGAGTCTCAAAGAGGGAGACTACTCCCCTTTGGGGCTACCCAGAGATCTTGAGCAGATGGAGTCCTCTGCTTATAGTTACCAGTGATATCCCAAGACTGCAGATTTGAAGTATCCCGCGGGCCATTTACCCAAGTGTTCTGTGCCGTGCAGGGCTTGGAGAACTTGTAAGCTCCCTGACCTGGGCATCTCTCTGTGAGGAGGAAGAGGGCAGGCCTGCTGTCTCGGAGATCCTGTGGTCACCTCATCAGGAGTCCTGAGTGCCCACTTCAGGTGTCATCAGGATGGAGTTCTGAAGTCCATGTGGCTCCTTGCGGTGAACCAGGTGAAGTGTCTCCATGAGAATTTGTACTCTAATTAATTAATTAATTTTCTCCAGTACTAGGGATTGAAGCCAGGGCCTCCTGCATGGTAGGCGAACACTCTACCACCGAGCTACGTGCCCACCCCTTTTAATTTTGAGACAAAAATCTCACTAAACTATCCAGGCTGTCCTCAAACTTGCAATCCTCTTGCCTCAGCCTCCTGAGTAGCTGGGATTACAGATGTGTGCCACTGCACCTCACTTGAATTCACACCTTCATTACCACTTTATTAATGTGAGGGGTAGAAGGAAGCTTTGGGTTTGACTACTTTCCCCGCTCCCATGGAACATGTGGGGAGTCTGAAGCAGTATTTGTCTATGGTTACCGTAGCGGCATGACAGGCAGTGTGTCTGTTGGGAGACTTGGCTTAAGCATGTGTTGCTTTCAGGTGTTAAAGAAAATGCAGAGGCGCCACAGCAGCAACACGGACACCATTCCACCTGAAAGGTAGGCATCCCCATTCGTTCCATCTGAGGGCTCAGGACTTTGGGTGGTGAAGGGCAACCAAAACAGGATTGAATAAAACCTGCTTCTTAGAGATAGTCGTTAAGAGTCACAAAGGAGGTCAGATGGGAAACCACTGCACACAGTGCATTAGTCAGCTGTGCATTCCTACAACGAAATATGCAAGGCAGCAAACTTTATAAACAAGTGACCTGGCCTGTGGTTTTGGAGGCTGAGAGTCCAGTTGGCATCATATAGGCACAGTGGCCGCCCCTTGACCCTATCACTTTGTGGAATAAGTAGCAGTGGAAGCTACAGGTGTAGGACCCAAGTGATTACATATGGGAGAGAACTGACCTGAGACAGAGAGAGGGGCTGGGTTCTCACAATCTCATCTGAGGACACACCCCCAAGGTCCTGAGGACCTCCCACTCAGCTCTACCTCTTAAAGGTCCACAGCACCTCCCAGCACCACCACCCAGGACCATGACTTTACACAAGGGCCTTTGGGGAGAGGGTCACTCAAATGACACCTGAGCCTTAGCACACAGTGACAGCCTTGTGTCACTGGCTGCTGTTGCTTTTGTGGTAATTCTCAATCCCTGTGTGATGAGTGATCTACTTGGCTCATTGTATCAATAACTGCACTCTAGGATTTTAACTTATAGGGATGGCTTAGTCTGTGCAGGCTACTGTAAGAAAAATGTAATAGTCTACGCGGCTTAAACAATGAGCATTTATTTCTCACAGTTCTGGAAGCTGGGAAGTCCAAGATCAAGGCATTTGCAGATTCAGTGTCTGGTGAGAGCCGGCTTCCTGGTTGACAGGTGGCCATTCCCTTGCTGTGTCCACATGGTAGAAGAGAAAGGTATCTCTCTGTGCCCTTTTTTTATTAGGGCACGAATCCCATTTCTGAGGCCCTCATCTTCAAGACCTAATCATCCTCAAAAGCTCTCATCTCCCAATACCGTAAAACTAGCAGTTAGGGCTTCAACATATGAATCCGATGGAAAAACAAATATTCCATTCAGAACACTGAGGAAAAACACAGAGGGACTGATGACGTTGATTACATTTCCTTAGAGCAGGGGCACAGCACGCAACACAAGGCCATGTAGGGAAGAACCAGTGTTGGATACGAGGCAAAGTAGAGGGAGGATAGAGCATTGATCATAGTCTTTGCTGGAGAAACCAAGTAAGGGAGGAAAACTGAGTGAGATGCAGCAGTTTGAATAATGGCTCTGGGGAATAAAAGTGATCTCCAGTTGTTTAATATCTAGCCCTGGGTAATTTAGGACAGAAGAGATTGTCTTAGTCACTTTCTCATTGCTGGGACAAAGTACTCAACACCCACAACCTGAAGAAGAAGAGATTTATTTTTGCTCTGTGGTCGACTACCTCCATGGCGGAAACAGCATGGGGGAAGGGTCTAGCAGAGAAAAGCTGCTCACACCATAGCAGTCAGGAAGCAAAGCAGGAAAGGAAGGGCAGGGAAGAAAGATAAACCCTTCCAGATTTCCCCCCAGCAACTCACCATCAGGCCCCAGCTCCCAACCACAAGCCAGCTATAGTTTCCCTTGATGCAGTTACCATCCAAACACATGAAGCTTTGGGAGGACACCCCAGATTGAAACCATAACTTTTATCCCTGACCTCCAGAAGAGTCAGGTGCGTCTTTTTATGCAGAATCCACTTCATCCATCTCTGAGAGTTACCAAAGTTTTAACAGTTCCAGCACTGCTGAAAAGTTCAAATACAAAGTCTCCTGTGAGCCTCAAGGGAAATTTTGAGCTGTGAGCCCATGTAAAAATTAAAAAGTGAGTTAAGCTTTGCTAACATACAGTAATAAAGGATAAACACTCCCATTCCAAAAGGGAGAAACAGGAGAAAAGAAAAGAATTGGACCAAAGAAAAACCAAAACACAGTAGAACAAATATTAAATCCTATAGCTCCGTGTCCAGGACCCAGGGACAAGTTGTGGTGAAATGTCAGTTTCAAAGGGTTTGGGTGGCCCCACCCCCAAGGCATTGCTGGTTGCGGCCCTCATGGCCTCTCTCTTGGGATGGCTTTGTTCACTGCTTGCAGCTTTCCTCAGGACATTTCATGTTTATGGGTTCTCCAACTTTCTGGAGTCTCCACTGCACTTTCAGCTTCACTCTCACAGCTTTATGCACTGCCCTCTCAAATGCACACTGCTTGGCTTCCTGGCCTTCTGAAATCTGGGTGGAAGCCTCTGTGACCCCATAACTCCTGCATTTTGCATGCCTGTAAAGACTGCACCACATAGATGTCATTAAGATCTGCCCTCAGCTTGAATAGTAGCCAGAATCATGGCTACTGCTTGGATAGGCCCTCATTGATCGTAGCTGCAGAGGCCTCAGAGTACAGGGATGGTTGAGTAGTATGAACTGAATCCAGGAAAACCATTTCCCTAGGTGGCTGTTCTCAAGGAGGCTGTCCTCAGGCTCGCCTCTCAAAGCAAAGTTTTTCAGAGGAGTTTATCTTTACCTTTTTATACCCTTGAACCAGTGAAAAGTGGAGTCTGGGATGCCTTCTAAGTATTCTTCATGTTGTCTTGCTGTAAAGTACTTGGCTTCTTTTTAATGCTAGTCTTTTCATCAACCAAGCTCTCTAAGGCCCCAGCGTTACAAGGGCTTTCTTTTTGGTAAAACTCAAAATTTTTTTCATCATTCAGCTGTGCTGTTTGCTCTTTATCCTCCAGGTAGATCTGGTGAAAAGCAGCCAGCAGTACCCATGCAATAGCCTAAATATTTGGCTGCCTTGAAATTTCCTCCATCAGATTAATTAGTCCATCCAATCTCAGTGTCCTACAAAGTCTCAAGACATGGGCAAAACATAGACAAATTTTCTAGCAAAGCATAACACACATGACTTCTAGCCCAACACCTAGTATAATCCTTGATCCCAACTGAAACCTGATTCTGCTCTTTATCATGTGTTTGTCTTTTAGCATTCTGGTCTTCTGAGCTCTGACTAGAGGCTCCCATCAAGTTTGGCTCACAGTATTCTAGAGCTTCTGTAGCCAGCACTTCCAAACCTTTCCACACCCTTCCTGCAGGCTGGTTCCAAAATACTCTGAAACTCATGATCAGATAGTCACAGCAACAGCCCCACTTCTTTGGGACCAAAATCTGTCTAAGTCACTTTCTTATCGCTGGGACAAAATACTCAACTCCCACAATTTAAAAGAGGAGAGATTTATTTGGGCTCACAGTTTTTAGAATATTCAGTCATGGTTGCCTGGCTCCAAGGCAGGAAGAGCATGGGGAAGGGTCTTGCAGAGGAAAACTGTGCATGTCATGGTGACCATAAAGCAGAGTAAAGGGAGGAAGCAGGGAGGGCTCATTCTGGGTCATCCCCTGAGTGATCCACCTCCAACCACGCCCTGCTCTTAACATTATATTCAGTGACTGAACTCACTAGTGGATGAATCTACTGATGAGAACACTTATGATCCAGTCACCTTCCAGAAACTCCATTTCTGAGCATACAAGGTTGGGGGGAGGTAGGCATTCTCAGTATAAACCATAGCAGAGATATTGCCTGCAAGTGTAAGCGTTAGATTAGAGGAGATTGGAAAATGAACCCTGGATTGCAGGAGAGATGTAAACACCTTTGGTCACGTGTTGGACCCTGTGATAAATAGATATCAAATAGACAAATAGAATGTCTAAAGCCAACCCAGTTAAAATTTATGTCTTTAAACTCAAGAGAGTACACCCACGGTGTTCTCAGATTGTGACTGTCTCCAGCCCTAGAGGTGCTCTGCCAGCCTGTGCATCCAAGGAGTAGGCAGCCAAGCCTTTTCTCCCCCCTCCCCCATTCCAGGTTCCCTGCATCCCTGCATCCCTGCATCCCTGCATCCCTGCATCTCTGCATCCCTGCGTCTCAGTACCACTAGTCCAAACCCAGCACTGGGACCAAGTTTGGTATCAAGCTTGCTTGTTCTGCAGGGAAGATCATGGACGATAAACAAGATGAACCTTGGTGGAAATTTCAACCTCCTCCCACCTGCCGTGGTTTGGGTTTCTGTGTCTCCCGGAATTTGTGTTGGAAATATCATTCCAAAGTCATGCACTGATAACATTTGAAGGTGAGGGCTTTGGGGGGTAATGAGATTAGATAAAATCTTCGTGGTGGGGCCCGCTGTGGTGATATTATAAGAAGTGGCTTTATAGAAAGAGGAAGGAGACCCAAGCTAGACACTTGCTGGGACTCACCAGGGGATGCCCCCTGCCATGTTATGATGCAGCACGAGCCCTCACAAGATGCAGTACCATGCCCTTGGACTTCCCAGCCTCCAGAACTGTGAGCCAAATAAACTTTTATTCTTTATAAATTTCCCAGTCTTGGGTATTTTGTCATAGCGCCAGAAAACTCACTTAAGGTACCACTTGGTAGTACCTTTGGCAAGTGATTCCACCCCTAGGTCTCCATAGATAACGGGCGATAAAACTCAGAGCAGCTTAAGAATGAAGGAATGGGTGTGCAGACGCACAGACACAGCATCTGGCTTAGACAGAGTGTGCCTGTGGAAGTTTTCCAGTCTCTGCTCTCATGTGAACCGTGAGAGCTTTGGAAGCAGAAACCACGGCACAAACATAATGGCCACCATGTATAGAGGCTTACTCTGTGCTGCCCACACATGAAACGGATTAGGCCAGGGCTACTGTGCACATTTTACAGAAGAGTAAACTGAGAGTCAGAGAGAGGAAGTCCATTACCTAAAGCCACACATCCAGGAAGTAGCAGAGCTGAGATTTAGGCCTCAATCCATTTCCCCTCGAAGATCTGTGCTTTGAGTCATCAGATTCTGGCTGCCTGGTGTCTGGGTAGATCCACTGCTGCTCCCCGGACTGCCTCGGCTCCAGCCCTTAATCGTTACGTTGGAAGCACAGCCAATGTTTGCCCCAGGGAATATTCTTTCCCTTTTAGGCTGAAATCCTGGCTGGATGCAGGTAGGAGAGAGACCCAGGGAGGCAGGCCAGCTATAAACAGCCCTCGGGGGGTCCCCAGAGCCCCGGGAATACAGAGTGCTGGTTGTCTCAGGGGATGGGGAGGGCTTTCCAGGGCCCGATGGGGCAATGGGGGGCACCCACAAGGGCCCGTGTGGGCACCTGCCCAGACTCACACTTTCTGATCTTAGCCTCTTGAAGTGCAGAAAAAGCTCAAGGCCCCCTGAGGCTCATAGCCATGGTGTCTGTTGTTGTTGTCATTATTTATATTATTATTAGTAGTAGTGTCCAGGGTTTAAGGGAGGAGGACCACACATTTCCCAGGCTCTTGGTGTCAGCAGGGATGGGGCTTGGCAGGAGAGAGGAAGGAAGCAGACATCTTAATTTCCCACCAGATTTATGCGCGGGCACCCTCATGTCTAGTTGCTAAAGCCAGAGGAACCAACCTGAGACTTCTCAAGACCAGCAAGTGCTGTGTTTCGCAGATGTTCTTGTAAGAAATTAATAGGTTTCCCCTGGGTAAAAAGAATTCTGTGGTCAAATCTGTTTGGGAAACACTGGGTTGAATGAAACAAAGTTAGGTTTTGCAGTCACAGGTTCTGTCAGTGCCTTCAGCTTGATCATTCACCCTTTCAAATAGCTTTTCTATGTGCCAAGTGCAGTGTGCTACATGGTAGAGCTACAGCAGGGAGCAGACAGTCATTGGTCTTTAGCCAGGTGTGGTGGTACACACCTATAATCCCAGCACTCTGAGAGGCTGCAGCAGGAAGATTGCAAGTTCAAGCCCAGTTTGGGTAACTTAGTAGTTAGCAAGACCCAATCTCAAAGTAAAAACTAAAGAAGGATGGTAGCTCAGTGTGAGGGTTTTGGGTTCCACCCCTGGTACTGAAAAATAAACAAACAAAAACTCTCAAGCTCCCCGCACCAAAGATTCTGATTCAGCGGATCTGCAATGGGGCTCAAGCACGGGTGTTTTTCACAAGCTCCCCCAAGTGACCAGCCACACTTGAGAACTACAAGTCTCAATGGGAGGCTAGGGAATGAATCGATGGCTGTGATCAGTCCACGGCAGGGAGAACCAGAGGTGGGGGCAGCCTTTGGGCAGTAAGGGAGGCTCCCCCAAGGAATGGAGGTTTCAGGTAAAGTCCAGTGGAGGAGGGTGGGCAGCCCAGGGGGGATGGGGTAGGGTGGGGACCTCCCAGTGAGGGTCACAGCCTGCAGCATGAGAAAGAGGCATGGCATGAGATTGGAGTTTAGGGCCAGGTGTTCCAGGGTTGTCTGCCAACTTTATGTCTCTAAGCCTCAGTTTCTTTATCTGTACAATGGGAATGCTGTTGGGACCTGTCTTTAGGATTGATCTGAGAGGGTAAAATGGGGAGTCCTTGGAGGGCTTTTAGTGGGAGAGTGAAGTAGTCCAAGGTCTGTGGAATGAAGGGAGAATAGATGACACAAGGTCAAGTGTGAAAGCAGCAGCAAACCTTCTGCATGGCATCTCTTCTATTGCCGCTGTGGGACTGTGTGTCTAGTGTGCCTCTAGTGAGCACCTACTCTGTTCCCTGGGTTGTGGGTCTGGAGGGTGAATGAAATTCAGCGTTTGCCTTCAGCAGCTCATGATGGGCCTGGAGCCCCATAGCATCTGTGGGGATGCCCGTTTAGCCCTGCGAGGGGAAGAATTGGGGGATGCTTTGCCCTCCCCACACTTCCCTGACACACACATGAGCAGTTCACCTGCCCTCGGATCTGTGGTGTAGACTGAGTTTCTACACAGTGAGGAAAGCCGGTAGGGCTGAGAGAAGACAGGTAGCCTCCAGACTCTGGTACTGCATGTTTGAAGGATCTGGACCCAGTTCTGGGCTGTCCATTCTCAGGGGTCACTACAGGGTCTCTGTCACCCAGCGGTGCCTCTGAACTAGACACCAAACCCTTTGGATTGAACCAGGAGGCCAGGGCTTGGAAGTAGGATAAGCACTCTGCAGCCGGAAGCCCTTCAGAAGGCCTGGAAATAATAGTTCCTGTGTAACTGAGCACCTGCTATGTGCCAGGTACAGTGCAAAGGGCATTCTGCATTTTGTCTTCCCAGCAATTTTAGACACAAATTAGATCTATGCCCACTTTTTAAGTGAGAAAACAGTGTAGAGGTGTAAGGCCCCTAGAAAGGACAGATCTGGGGTTCACATGTGGGCCCGTTGATTAGGTCTTCTCCCCCTTACCTTCTGCTGCCACCAGACCCAAGCTGTGACCAAACATGGCCTCTCTGGGGACCTGGAAGACATCAAACTGAAAAACTTCAGAGCCAAGGGTCCTGGAGTTTGTGAGTTATTCTAGAATCATACTATCCTGCACTCACTTTTTAGCGAAGTAGAATAGTTTAAAAAGTAGACTTTAACTTGGGTGTGGTGGCACACACCTATAATCTCAGCACTCTGGGAGGCTGAGACAGGAGGATCACAACTTCGAGCCCATCCTGGGCAACTTAGCAAGGTAGTGAGACCTTGTCTCTAAATAAAAATGTTTAAAAGAGGGGAGGAATTGGGGATACAGCTCACTGCAAAGACATTAGGCTCAATCCCCAATACAAAAAAGAAAGTAGGCTCCCTTAGTGTTAGTCTGCCTAGAACAGAATTACCCTGCTCCTTCCCTATCCAGCCATATGACTCTGAACAAATAATTTTCTATGTGCCTCAGTTTCTTTATCTATAAAATGGGGATTTACTTATTTCCAGGGTTGGTAGGAAGATGTAGTGAGTTAATTAATGTTAGGCATTTAGACAAGTATGTGATGCAGAGGGATTTTCGGTAGAAGACCTGGCCCTATTGGTTTTATTATTTGTGATTGTCACGGTCACACATTGCAAGGTCCCTGCCTCAGCCAGCCCAGGGAGGACGTCGCTCAGAGGCGCCATGAACAGGAACTAGGGCCTCGTGGCTCTGGAGGAGAATGGATGCTGTCCGCAAGGCTCCTCCTGTGCCTCTTACCCAAAGCCTGTGACTTGGGGACAGAGGTGAGGACAGAGCTCCTGTTTGCAGAGCACTCGCTTTAGGATCGCAGGTCAGTTCTGCAGATACTGACACGGGCGCTATGTGAGGCTTGGCACCAACACACCCTGCACACTCGTACCCACCGCCCACCTGCTCACGTGGGTGTGCACAGACGCGGGCCACTGCCCTTCCCCGCACCTCCCTCACGCTCACGTGCTCCGTGCGGGTGATGCAGGTGAGCTCCCCAGTGTAGGCTGGGCCAAGGCCCGCAAGGTCTCCCTGCAGAGCCGTGTCTATGGCCATTGCAAGCATAGGCTTGGGAGTCAGCCCCATCATATTCCTGCCCTGCCACACACCACTCTGGGTTCTGGGCCAGCAGCTTAACCTTCCTGTGCCTCAGTTTCCCATCTGTAAAGTGGAGATGATGACAGCAGCCACTTTGTGGGGTCCCTCTCCCTCTGGCATGCTGTTGGCGATGGTGCTGATGCTCTGATGGGCTGTGTGTTTAAGCATTGCCAGTAGGGCCCCAGGGGACATGGAGTTTCCCTTGTTTATCTGCTCAAAGCCTCTGGGCTGGCGTATCTGTGCCCTGGACTCAGGAGCCGGTCCTCTGCGTGTGAACAGGCTCCGCAGATCCCTTGCAGTCTCCCTGTGGTCGGGGGACAACCCCCTGCATACCTTCTTCCAGAAACACCAATCACTACCCATGTGTTGGGGACCAGAGACACAAAGCTGAGTGGGATGCAGAGCCTGCTCCCAAGATGCCCGGACAAGGGGACACACGGCCTGCCACACGCAAGGCGGAGCTGGTGGGGGCACGGAGGGGTGAGGGTGGTGCTGAGGAGGTACGCAGGGGACAAACCTGCCCTGGGGGGCACCTTGGGGGCTCTGTTCCAAGGAAGCCCGTCCCCTGTGGCTTGCCATCAGCCAGGGTGGCGCTGTCGTCCTTTTACTGAGGCTCAGCAAGGCAGCTTGCGTATGGGTGAAGGCAGAGCTGGGGCTGCGTCTCAGGGCTCCCACCTTCACCGCCAGCACCCCTCATCCGCTGTCCTGCGTGGGCCACGGCGGCAGACACCGCAGCCCAGGGCACTGCAGCCCCAGGACGCAGGGGAAGCTGTGATGCCGGGAGGCAAAGGCTTTCCAGGAGAGGCAGGTTCGGATGTCACCCTAAGCCCTCCAGCCCGGGCCATCCGTGACTCCGGGCCCCTCCTGCCACTATTCCACTTTGCCCCGAAGTCCACACCGTTTCCTCCCCTCCTTCCGCCTGCTTTTATTACTTGCATTCATTTGCTAGGGCAGACATGAGGGGCCACAGCGTAGGGGGCTGTAGCCGGGGAAGTCTTTCCTCCCAGTCCTGAGGCTGGAGGCCCACAGTCTCGGTGTCGGCAGCTTCCTCCTCCTGCAGTCTCCCTGCACAGCCGCCCCTCCTGCTGTCTTTACATCATCTCACTCTGTGTGTCTGTGGCCAAATCTCCCTGTCAGGAGGGACTTAGAGACTAAGGCCTGCCCTGAGGACCTCATTTTGACTTTATTACTTCTTTAAAGTCCCTGCCTCTAATAAAGTCGCATTCTAGCTGGGCAGGGTGGCGCATGCATAAAGCCAGCACCCTGGGAAACTGAAGCAGGAGGATCGCAAGTTCAAGCCCAACCTGGGCAACTAAGCAACTGAGTGACACCCTCTGTCAAAATTTAAAGGTGCCGCTGGGGTTATAGCTCAGTGCAGAGGCCCTGGGTTCAGCCACCACTACCATGAAAAATAATTGCATGTTTATAACCAGGGGCAAGCAGATCCAAACTGTAGCTCCTTGTCACGCAGAAACCGCAGCCAGGCACTCAGTCCCGAGGCCAGCGTGGATGAAGGCGGCGTGTTTGAGAGTCTGAAGGCCGAGCCGGCCTCGCCCCCTGCGCTCTTCTCCGGCCTGGCCAGCAGCCTGCCCGCAAGCCCCTTCCCGGCCAGCCTGGTGCTGGGCTCCTCGGCAAGCGGCGGGGACGTGTTCATCCAGATGCCCGCGTCCAGGGAGGAAGGAGGCGGCCGTGCCGGCGAGGGTGGCACCTACCACCACCGCCAGCCTCACCATCACTTCCACCACAGCGCCCACCGCGGGGGCTCCCTGCTGCAGCACGTGGGTGGGGACCACCGCGGACACTCGGAGGAAGCGGGTGACGAACAGCCAGGGACGCCCGCGCCGGCCCTGTCCGAGCTGAAAGCTGTCATCTGCTGGCTGCAGAAGGGGCTGCCCTTCATCCTGATCCTGCTGGCCAAAGTGTGCTTCCAGCACAAGCTTGGTGAGTCCCTTGGGACATCGGTCGCCTCCTTGGGCTCTACGCATGGGTCCCCTGGAACTCCTGAGACGGGACCTCTATACCTAGCATCCCAGGAGAAGGTCGCAGAGGCTGGCGTGGAGCAGAGTGCTTAAAGGCGTGGGACGCTGGGTCAGACCTGCATTCAGGTTCTGGCTGTGTGACTTTGGGCAATTCAGTTGGCTTCTCTGAGCCTCAGTTTCCTCATCTATCCAGGGGCTTGTGACTGAAACAAAATCAGCTCCTCAAGCAGTGGGAAGGAGTAGAATGTCATAACCAAGAGCTCAGACTGCCAGGGTCCACACCTCTTCTGCCCTTTCCTAGCTGTGTGATACTGGAAACATTGCTTCACCTCTCTGAGTCTCATTCCTTTTCTGTCAAGTGGGAGCTTAGAGGGAATGGACAGGCAGCCTCTGTATCTACAGTCTCTGCATCCAAGTATTCAACCAACCTCAGGTCAAAAGGATTCAGGAAAACATTGCATTTGTATTAAAATGTACAGACTCTTGGCACGTTCTTCCCTAAATGATACAGTATAACAACTACTGTACTTAGGTAACAGTTATATTATATGAGGTATTATTAGTCACTTAGAGCTTTAATAAGATTTATGAGCTTAGGTGCAGAAATCCTATGCAAATTCACCCTTTTGTATGAGAGACTCCAGCGTCTGCAATGTTGGCACCCTTGGGGGTCTTAGAAGCAGTCCCCTGAAATGCCAAGGGACTGCTGTCCTTCATGGGATGGCGGTGAGGTTCAGGTTGAGTTAATATGTGACAAACTCTTAGAGAGCACCCCTGCCACAGAGTACATGCCATGCGTGTATAGATTGTTGCTGGTGTCCTGTTCATTATCAGCACGCATTAAAGTACATAATATAGAGCCTGGCACATAGCAAGTGCTCAATGAATATTAGCTACTGTAGTATTGGGAAGCAGGATAGTAATTCAGAAAGTGCTTAACCTAGTACCTGACACGTCCTCAGCATTCAGTAAATAGTCTCTAGTATACTGCGGTTATTATTGTTACCATTGTTGTTACAGCAGGATGTTGCCGGGGTGTTTGTTAGCTATTACTTTAGTCCTACCACAGGAGTGATGGTAAGAATTGTCTTGAGGAACTTAGATATTTTTTTGATGCTGAGAATGAACCCATTTTTGTTTTGAGACAGGATCTCACTGAGGCGCCAAATTGCCCCCAGTAGACTCAAATGTGAGATCCTCCTGCCTCAGCTTTCTAGAGTACTGGAATTACAAGTGTGTGCCACCACTCCCAGCTCCATCTTTAGGTGCTTATCTTGCCGTCTCTGGTGAATTCCAGCCAGCTTGGGTCACTCTGTCTTCCTCACCAGAGTGTCAGCCTGTCAGGACCCCCTTTCTGTCCCTAGCAGCAGAAGCTGGCTTGTTCCCAATGCTATCTGAATTCTGTCAGACTCAAGGCTACATTTTATTCTTAAGTAGGGCCATTGTCATTTTTCAGTAATTGGGGTTGTATTTTTTTTAGTCAAAAAAGAAAGTAGAACAAGCAGATTGTGGAGTTACTAGTTCTTATTGTATGTTTCCAGTGAAGAAATATACTTTTGCAAAGTAGATCTGGAATGCACACGGTGTTACAGTAAGTAGGCATGCTCCAAGCATATCCTGTGAAAGCTGAATTTAATCTGCAAGCAATAAAAGGTAGGATTTGAAAATCATTATGCGTAGAGAAGTCCAAGATTTTAGCTTGGCAAACAGTGGCAATTAAAGAGTTGTGGAATCAAATTCATTTCTGTTCTCCCATCTGCCTGGGTCATGTCTGTCTTTTAGCTAGGATTTTTCCCCCTTAGCATTAATCTTTAATTCCTTATGATGTCATGGTCTTTTTGTATGTATGCTCTGTCACAAATAAGATACCTCAGCTTATTTTTGAAGGCAGAGAGACTGATAGCACCATTTATTAACTGCGAGCAATTATGTCCTATAAGTACCATCCCTCTGTGAGGTAGGAACTGTTATTATTCTGTCTGTTTTACAGATGAGGGGACTGGGGCTCAGAGAAGGGCGGTGACTTCCCCAGGCCCACACAGCAGAAGTGGCAGAGGGGGAGAATTGGAACCCTGATCTTGCCAGACCACATAGCCCATGCTTCTGATCCAGAGCTATAAAAAATATCCCACGGTGGTCTAAATCCTATCCTGAGGTCAGATTGATTCCCAGTAACTTGTCCCATTCTCTAGTTAGCCACTAACTCCACGGGGACCTGAGATGTGGCTTTGCCAGCACAGCCCCTCCCTCTTCTGTCCCTCAGGCATCGCCGTGTGCATTGGGATGGCCAGTACCTTCGCCTATGCCAACTCCACGCTCCGGGAGCAGGTGTCCCTGAAGGTGAGTCGCCTGGCGAATCTGTCTCCTAGGGCTGCTGTCACAAACCGCCAGGAACTGGGTGCTGCAGCTACAGCAGCCTCGGTGTACTTGCTCAGAGCTGTGCGGGTCAGAAGCCTGCAGCAGTCTATCTAGGCTGAGACCCAGGTGCCCCCGGGGCTGGGGGCAGTGGGAGAATCTTCTGCTTGCTCCTCGTAGAATCTGCTCCCTAGGACCCTCTCTTGCCTCCCGCCACCACTTCAGGTCCTTTGTGATTGTTGTGGCCTGGAGTGACCTAGGACACTGTCCCCAACTCAGCTCAGCTGGCCAACAACCTGCACCAGGTCCCCTCTGCCACCCCTGTCATCCAACATACGCACCAGTGCAGGGATTGGGACGCGGGCTCCATGGGAGGTTGATCTACTTCCTGCCACCCCTAGGAAGCTCCCCAGAAGTGTCATCCTTCTCCCCTGCCCTACACACAGGCTGTCCGTTCCCCTGCAGCAGCACCTCACTTGTCTCCCACCCCCAGCCGCCTTCCCTCCTGCATTCAGCCCAATAGTTCACTTCCAAACCACGTTCTGTGCCCCATCTTCCCAGACCCTTGCATACCACCTTCCTTTTCCTGAGTGCGGAGGGCAGCCCAGTCTCCACCTGTGTACGGCGCAACCCTCGGCAAGCTTGGGGATCTCAGCTTATCCCCACTTTCCATGTTCTCCTTCTCAGGGCCTTGCTAATCCATTCTGTCTCTTCCACCTTTGGTTTGGATTTCCTGAGAATTAAAAAGGATCCATTATTTATTGGGAGAGAGAGGGCTGCTGAGCAGCTTAATCACATTGATAAGAGCCTCTTGGCTGGAGGTTGTTTCTGCAGTCGTCAACCTTGACCGCCTCTGGAATAATGAGTGGCTGGAGATGCACTTGTTCGTCCACTCTCTGGCAACACGCACTGCAACAGTACGTGGGGCGCTGGGTGGTGTCTGGAGACAGCGTATATTGAGCATTTACCGAAACCGCAGGGAAGGTTACACTGGGAAAGTTATGACCTCATTCTGTTCCAGCAAGGCAGCCGCCTCAGTCCAGGAAAACACAAGCTGTAGAGAATCAACAGCAGAGAGGCCTTCTGTATCTCCCGAGTACAGAGCAGGAGGGCATCCTTGTCTGCTCCTTCTCTGGACATTTCTTGGGGTCGCTAACAGGCTCAGAAGCTTCTGGGAAGCAGCGCAGTGAGACTTCAGTTTTTCTTCTTGAGTCTCAGGGATTTAGCAGGAACAAGGCTGGACAAAGAGAAACAGGGCTGGACTGTGAAACGCTTGAACGGCCATGTGTACATGTTTGAATTTAACCCTGTGGCTGTGGCTAGACCTTGACTTTGAAGTCCAGGGCAGTAGGTGCATCAGGTACAAGTGAGAATGGAAGTTCCAGCTCTGGATCTGAATCTACTGCCAGGCTGTCACATCTTCATAAGGGTGCTACCCATGAGAGAGCTAAAACAGAGTCCAAGCCAGGATGAAGGTTTACAGGTGTAAGCTGGACTTTTAACCCTTACCCGCATCCCCATTTAAGTGAAGGTGTTGAAGCTTAAAACCTGTACCCTTGAGCAAAGGTTACTTAGCCTGTCCGTATCCAGTTCCTAACAGTAAGTGCAGATTTAATACTACACGTCAGGTGGTCTTCTAAGCATTATACAAAGGGCAATCAAAGACTGCACTTGCACTGTTGTGACTGCCATGAATTAATTCAAAATATTCACCTTTCATGGTCACTTTGACTTTGAGGAAGAGCCAGAAGTCGCCCAGTGCCACATCCAGTAACCAAGGTAGATGAGAACACGCTGTGATGTTTTAACATTGGGTGGCACTGGGCAGCAGCATTCATCCTATTTTTTATCACACCTCATACAGACACTCATGAAAGACTCCCCGAAGTGCTTCAGAAAGTGGTAAGAATGAAGGGATGTGTTTGAAGCAAGGGGGAGTGTTTTGCGGAGACAAATGGCGGTGTATCTTTTACTACAGTAAATTTTTAGACTTAAGCGCACAATGTTTTTTGATCAGCTCTTACATACACATTTATTCTCGTGATTCTGTAAGGTGGGTACTAATATAGATCCATTTTACAGGTAGGAAGGGAAATGCGAAGAGCTCAAGTGGCATTCAAGTAGCCGACTGAGGACTTGAACCCAGGCCACCCAGCTCGGGAGTCTGTGTCATGAACTGTGTGCCCTCTGCCCTTTCTGGATGGTTCTCCAAGCTGGTGTCTACTATTTTGTCACCTTCTGTGTGGCCATTCCATGGGTCCCAGTGGGATGAAAAGTATCCTTCTCTTCACCATTGGCCCTTGTTTCTCCAAAACTTTGCAACTGTGAAGTTTCCACTTATTAAGGAACATTCTGGAATGTTCCACCACATGTATCTTTGGCATTGCAGCGTGCTCACAGATTTCTCTTCATCTGCAGGAGAAGAGGTCCGTGCTGGTCATCTTGTGGATCTTGGCCTTTCTGGCGGGGAACACCCTATATGTGCTGTACACATTCAACTCCCAGCAGCTGTACAACAGGTGAGCAGGGGCGTCTGCTCTTCTAGTGGAAGTGTGGGGCTTAGGGGCTGTGTTGTGTTTGGGGCACAGCCCTGTGCTGGGAGACAGTACACCAACTGTCATGTCATGACTTTTAGATTCCACCCCGCTGTTACATGCTCGTGCCTAGGACAGCACTGTCTCTGGCAGAGATATAATGCAAGCCACTATGTACTTTACATTTTCTAATTGCCACATTAAAAAAAAAATAAAAAGAAACAGGTGGAATTAATTCTAATAATAGATGTTATTTATCTCAGTATAGTCAGACCTCAGTATCTGTGGATTCAGTATCCATGGATTCTGCCAACCTCAGGTGGAAAATACTCAGAAAAAAATTACCATCTGTGCTGAAGATGTACAGAGTTTTCTTCTGCCTTTACCCCCAAAACAATACAGTGCAGCACCTATTTACATAGCATTTATATTACATTAGGTATTATAAGTAATCTAGAGACAATTTTAAGTATACAAGATGATGTGCCTAGATTATATGCAAACATTATGTCATTTTATATGAGACTGGTCATCCTCTGGATCCTAGTGAGGCTGGTGTCCCTGGAAGACCCTGGGACAGCCTCACTAGGATCCAGAGGATGACCATGTATCTAAAATGTCAGTTCAGCATGCAGTCGATATGAAAACTATCAGTGAGGTATTCTGCATCCATTTTTCCACGTTAAGTCTTTGTAATCTGGCACTTTACACCTACACCTCAAGCATGTTACCATCAGCTGCATTCCAAGTGCTCAAAATAGTCCTATTCCAAGACACAGTGATTGCCTCTGTGGTAGATGCCAGGGACCAGAAACTTAGCTTGCACTGTTTAGCACTTTGTACCATTTGATTTTTTTTTCTGCCCTATGAATGTAATAGCTTTTTAAAGTTATTTCAATATGTGTATGTCTATATTTTTTAGAAAATTTATGGATATGTACTAAACCACAGTTAGAAAACTTCAACCATCCAACTATTTTATTAATAGGCTTCTTAATAATGTTTTATTGAAACCAGCTGTACCCATCCACTGACATATGATCTATGGTTGCTTTTGAACAAATGGAGTTGAATTATTAAGACAGAGACCATACAGTCCAAAAAGCTAAAAACATTTGAAATCTGGGGGTTTTTCCTATACTGGGGACCCAACTGAGGGGTGCTTTCCCATGGAGCTACCTCCTCAGCCTTTTTTTATTTTTTGAGACAGGGTCTCACTAAGTTGCCCAGCTGGCCTTAAATGTGCAATCCACCTGCTTCAGCCTCCAGAATGATCACATTCATATACCACCATGCCCAACTAATATCTGTTCTTTTACAGGAAATGTTTATGGACTCCTGACCTAAAATATTAACAGTGTTCCTCTAGATGTTAAATGTGTGGGTAGTTTTACTGTTTTCTTTACAATTATTTGTATTTGGTAAATTGTTTATAATGGACACATTTCCTCTTCGTAGCATTGCTTTTTCTCCTAATATTAAGGCGTAAAAATGTTTGCCCCATCCGGTTTGAGCTGGGAAGAAACAAGGGCTCCCTGCTTCCCCTCCACCCCAGACATATCACATGACCCGGCTGCCTTCTGCTCATGTGACCTGTTGACTGCAACATGGTGACAGAGGGAGAAACAGAGCCCCAGAAATTGAACAGCTTACTTATCCCTGAATTATCAACTACTTCCTTCAAATATCCCCATCACCTTGGCAGCCAAGTACCTGGAGATTCTTCTGAAGCAAGCAAGCCTTATTTCCCAGATCTGCCAATGTACACTGAGCAGGCGCACCCTCACTCACAGCTGGGGCCAGTGAGGCACACTTGCAAGTCCAACACTCTGGGAGGCTGAGGCAGGAGGATCTCAAGTTCAAGTCCAGCCCAAACAACATAACAACTTAGTGAGACCGTGTCTCAGAATTTACAAAACAATTTAAAAAAATTAAACGGGCTGAAAATGAGCTCCATTTTCAAGCTTCTGTTAAATCCCCAGGGTTGGGAAAACACCACGAAACAAAACATCACTCCCATGGACATGTTGAACAGTCCAACTTTTCCTAAGTTTTTTTCTGAGCTGCTGTGGAGCTTCCTGTTTATCTCTTAGGGAGTTGGTTTCCCAGGTGCCCAGTGCAATGCTTAATCCTAGCTGTTGTCGCATCAATATTTATCAGAACTTTAAAAGAATTTTTTTCTAGTTCAAAAATAATTTATTGGGGGCTGGGGATTTAGCTCAGCAGCACAGCACCTGCTTGGCGGTCGTGAGTTCAATTCCCGGTACCGCAAAAAACAAAACAAAAAAAAGTAATTTATTTTTACTGGCAAAAAGTCAGAAAACACATTTTCAGAGAAGACCCAAATCACCTTCAATCCTGTCCCCATCGGCAGCCGTGTGAACATTTCTCTCTGCATCTGCGTGTGTATATGTTATGGATGGTAAGGTGCAGCGTAGACCACTTTATAACTCTTTCTCTTCATTTACCACCATATTACTTTAAACCAACAGGTTGCAATTACTGAAGCTTCCTATCCCAGTGCCCAGGACTCTGCAGACTGAGGATCCCTTTCCCAAAGAGCTTTAGGCCGGAAGTGTTTCAGATTTTGCAGCTTGTCAAATTTTAAAATATTGATATAGACTTTCCCAGTTAAGCATCCCTAATCTGAAAATCCAAAATCTGAAATCCACAATGCTCCAAAATCACATTGCTCAAAAAGTTTCAGATTTTGGAGCATTTTGGATTTCGGGTTTGGGGATGAGGGCTCTTAGTACAGGCTCAACCTCTGCTAAGAAAAACATATTGAGAGTCCTTTGGGACATTGTTACACTAGGCATTGCTCCATTGAAGAGCTCACCAGAGTTTAGAAAAAGCTGAGCAACCAGGCCTGAGACAGGCAGGGACCAGGGAAGTTCCTAGGATTTCACAAAGCAGTAAAGTATCCCCAAAACAGAGTTCAGGGGTCCACTGTGTAGGCACCAGTTTGCTTTTTGCATCAAACACATTTTTAAATGATTGTCACATAATAACTAGCGGATGGAAGCAACCCAAGCATCCATTGATGGATGAATGGATAGACGGTGCTATGAGCATACAATGGAACATCGCTCAGTCTTAAAAAGGAAAGAAATTCAGACACAGTGTACAGCAGGGATGAGCACTGAGGACATTTTATGAATTGAAATAAATGAGTCACAAAAAGACAAGTACAGTATGATTCTCCTTACAGCAGAAACTTAGAACAGTTAGATGAAAAGAGCAGACTTATTGCCATGTGTAGAAACCATCGGGGCTTTTTGAAGTGGAGAGATTCTCCTGCGGGGGCTGGAGGGGAATCAGGTGGGAAGGGGCTCTGGGCAGGGCTGAAACTCAAGCAGTTTTGAAAATAGGCTTTGGGCGGGGGATATAGCTCAGCAGTACAGCGCCTTGCTTGGCAAGCACAAGGTCCTGAGTTCAATTCCCAGTACCAAAAAAAAAAAAAAAATAGGTTTTGAGGAGTCAGTAGTTTTGATGCTTTCTGAGGCTGCCCCGGAAAGCAGTCTTAGAGTTGGTTCCGAAGCATCAGCACGCATGTCCCACCCTGCATTAGCACATGGCCCACAGGTCTGCGTCCAGGTGCAGGGTGAGGGTGGTGGGGCTTCCAGAAGCTTGTGTTAATTTCCTGTTCGTGCCATTTCGGGGCACAGTCATATTCCCTGGCTCACACCTCTGTGCTCCCATCAACCCAGAGCCAAATCAAACTGGCAACGCAGAAAGGAGACAGAAAAGAGGCTTCAGAGAAAAGCAGCAGAGCACAGTCCGTGTCCTAAGGCCACCAGCCTACAGTGTGTTTGCAAGTGACACCAACAGCCACCATCTTATTTTGCCCTCCCGGTGACCCAGCAGAGTGGCACTACCTCCGTGTCAGAGATGAGGAAACTGAGACTTCATGAAGCCCCTCTGGGCCAGTTGGTTTTTCTGTTAAACTAACAAAATACCCAAGGCTGGGTGGTTAATGAGGAAGTTTGTTTAGTTCACAGATCTGGAGGTTCAAGGGCATGGCACTGGCGTTGGCTTGGCTCTAGTGAGAACCTGATGGCAGATTACATGGTGACAGGGTGCTGCACATGTGCAGGAGGGAGAGCTCGCTGGGTGACAGGAAACCCCACCCACTAGGGAGGCCCCTCCCATGGACTCTCCACTAGGCTCCGCCTCTTAAAGGTGCCACCACACCATCTCTTACATTGAGGACCAAGTTTCTGACATACCAACCCTCGCAGATGACATCCAAACCGCGGCACCTTCCTCAGGAGCCTGCGGCTGAAGACAGCCCTTAAACCATTGAGGTCTGATGACCAACCTCAGCAAGCTATGATGACACCATGCACCAGCTTCACTCCCTTGGGCAAATAATGTTTCCTCTGAACCTTCCCTCATTTGTGAAACCTGGCCCAAGTTCATTCTCGCCTGCTCCACCTGAACAGGCCACAGACGAAAACCAGATGTCAGGTTACACAGAAAACAGCTGGGCCGTATCAGATCGTATCGTTTCATCATTGATGCTATTGTTTTAGGATTATAGCAATTCTTGGTGCATAAAAAGGAGCGAAACTGACAATAAAACGTATCAGCCCATCAAGGTGCACAGAATACTTTAGGAATAAGTGGACTTAATGTTCAATGTGTAGGAAAATACTTCAGTACCAGCACACCCTCCCTCCCTCCCACTACACCAGGAGTGAAAACGAGCTGGGCACGATGGCGCATGCCTATAATTCAGCCTTCTGGGAAGCTGAGGCAGGAGGATTGCAAGTGTAAGCCCAGCCTGGGCAACTGGGCAACTTAGTGAGATTCTGTCTCAAAATGAAAAATAAAGGAAGGACTGGGGAAATAGGTCAGTGTAAAGGCCCTGGATTCAATCGCGAGTATTCTGGGAGGTCACTAGGATAGTGGTGGGGGACAGGTAGATGAATTGAGCTCCACCTGGTATCTGGAGGTAAAAATGGAAACATGTAAAGCAGATCCTCACTTCCTTACAATGATAGAAGCATGAGAGGTTTGGCAGGGTCTCTCCCTGCCAATAACACAGTAAGGGAGGGAATGAGTCCCATTTTATTGAGAACACTGAGAAAGATCTTTACCCAAGATCCAACAAATGGAGAAGGTGGTATTCAAATGGAAGGTCGTCTGATGAAAGTCAAGTCTGCTGATACCAATGCCCTTGTGCTAGTTACGTCACCTCCCCAAGCTTTGACCCTCATTTATCAAGTGGAGAGAAGCCATGCTCCCTGCAAAGGGCCATGGTGAGGGTTTAACAGGATCCACTGAGTCCAGCCTGGCGTGGTGCCTGAGCTCTCAGTTTTCCTTCCCCGCTGTGTTGCGTTGGCTGCCCTCCTTCCTCTGCCCTCCTTCCTTCCCCTCACCTTCTCTTTTTTTTTTTCTTTTTGAGACAGGGTCTCGCTATGCAGTTCAGGGTGGCCTTGGGCTCACTTTGTAGCCCAGGCTGGCCTGGAACTCGCAGTGATCCTCCTGCTTCAGCCTCCCGAGTGCTGGGATTACAGGCATGCGCCACCACGCCCGGCTGCCTCACCTTCTTCTTTTTTTTTT
>NW_004955455.1:14275053-14301395 GCF_000276665.1 Chinchilla lanigera | reverse complement strand
TAAATCCCCAGTATGACGAAACAAAGAAAAAGAAAAGAAAGGGGCTTTCCCCAACCTGCATCACTCACCATTATTTTATTTCCTCCCTACTGTGCATCAGTTCCTGACATACAGGTTTCAGATGGGTTTGTCTTAATTACATACTGTCTCCCCTGCCTGCACTAGGAGTGAGTGGACTCAGGTGAGGATACTAGGGGCTCCGCAAAGAGCCTCGCCTTAATTACCTACCAGGGCCTCAAGGCCAGACGCACCCCTCCTGGCCACACAGAGCTCTCCTGGGTCCTGGCTGCTGTCTTCTGCCAATTCCACTGACATTTTCAGGGCCTGCTTGGTTACTGGGGCAATGCTCAATCCTGAGAATATAAAAATGGGTGAAACACTGTCCTAACCTTTCTCCACTTGATTCTCTGTCAATGAACTTTGGTTTTTTTATTTGCTTTATAGTACTGGGAATTGAACCCAGAGCCTCGTGCATGCTAGGCAAGTGTACCATCCCCGAGCTACAGCCCCCAGCACCACCGCCCCCTTTCATTTTTTATTTTGAGACAGGATCTCACTAAGTTGCTAAGTTGCCCAGGCTGGACAGTTTATCTGAATTGAGATCATCTCAAACTTGAGATCATCCTGCCTCAGCCTCCCAGACTGCTGGGATTACATACATGTACCACCGTAGCTGGTCCGTTGAGGTCCCATAAAAGGGAGGAGTGGGCAGAGCAGGCAAAAGTAAGAAAGGAGGTTTCCCTGATGTGCTGCGCCTGCCAGGAACACTCATGGGGCTTTTTGGTGCCATGAAAATACCTCTATTCTCTGGACCCTGAATTCAGTGCTTTGGCTGCCAGAGTAGCCTCCATTCCTGTTTGTCATCTTCCCTGTCCAGGACCGTGCATGCCTGTCCCACCCCCATCTACAGCTGGCAGGTGTGAGTTTTCTAGGCCTGCCTGGTGGTTCTTGGAGCACACCTTCCTTAAGGAAGACACAAGGTTCTACCCGGAACAAGACCATGGCCACACTCGCCTTGGCTTCCGGCACAGCAGCAGTAGAAGAGATTAAAGCAGTGTCCGTGTCCTCCCACAGCCAGGAGGACATTTGGCAATTTCTGGAGGTGTTTTTGGTTGTGGCAATGAGCAGGGGGTGCAGCTGGTATTTGTTGGCTACAGGCCGGGGGTGCTGCTGACTATCCTGTCGTGCGTGGGAGAGGTCCCCGCAAGTAAGGATGATGCGACCCCAAGTGTCAGTAGTGCTGAAGCAGAGACACTCTGGGTCGCATGTTTGCTTCTGGCCCCGGGTCAGCTTGCCCAATGTTATGGGCAGAATTGTGCCCCTAAAATGTACACATTGACCTCCCAACCCACAGTAGCTCTCAATGGGGCTGTATTTGGAGATAGGATCTTTAAAGAAGCAATTCAGTTCAGAGATCACTAGGGTGAACCCTAATCCCCTATGACCAGTATCCTTATACCAAGGAGAAACGGGGACAGGGACTCGTCTGGGGAGAAGATGCTGGGACTTGTCCAAGGGGAAGAGCGCTCTGTCTGTCTGCAGCGGTGTTTCTAGATGTTGAGCCTTTTACTATTGTCAGTAAGAAGGCAACCAGTGTAGGCTAAGTCAGTCTTCGGGGTGAAGCAACCCGAAGGGCGACCCTGGACTCCAGCCGCCAGCATGCCAAGGGAAGCAATTTTGGTGCATGGTACCTCCAGCCTAAGACACCTACAGACCAGTCTGCCTACAGTTCTTTGCTCTTTTGAAAGGGTTTTTGTATCTGTTTGGATGTCCTCCAACTTTCAATCACCGTTCAGGTATTCAGGGTACGTACTTTATTTTGTCAATCAGTAATACCATCACAAGATTCAAAGTTCAAAATATCAAAAACAATATATGGCCTTGTTTAGCATCCACGAGTGATGGAGACCACTACGAAGCAGACCTGAGCAGGACTTAAATTAATCAATGGGCTTTTCATGTTCACTTGTGAATCTGTCTAAGGCCTAGGCTCCTTGTCTGGAAATGGCAGACTCATAGTAAGTGAACCTCTGTGAGTCACTAATCCCTACTGAAACCTGTAGTGGTGGATGAAGCCAGAAAACCTCAGAGGATAAGACAAGATCACAGCCAAGGACACCTGGATCAGATCTCCACTGGATAAAGACTATAGCCTCAGGCATCTCATTCTTGAGTGGATTAAAAATACCTTACTTACGGAAGCCTTTGATGGTTCTGCCCTTCTCAAGTATTCCCCTCCCTTCTTCTGATAACCAAATAAATATAGGTGGCCCAGAGAAGGTCTTGGTCTTAGTCCTGAGACAATCTCGAATTCTGTGAGAAGGCTTTGAACCTTCTGGAGCCCTGAAATCATTCCATTTGCCTCTTTTTATTTAGCCTTCGCTGTATACTCATTCAGGAAATTGCAGACCTGATCATCCCGCAACAACTAAGGGGTATTATTAACCCCATACACAAGCCCCTGGGTTAACCCCCAGCAATGCCAAAAAACATGTAGAGGGCAAAAAGTCCACTTTCCTGTCCTGTCCCCAGAAACCCACCTGCCTTCTAGAAGATAAAATATTATCCCTGGATCTTTCCATAGTTGTTATACACATACAGAAGCAATCAGGTGCATATGTTCTTCCTACTCACCTTGCTATATTCAAATGAGAACAGTCTCTACACAGCCTGCACCTAGGTTTTTTTAGTTACCCATCTCATCTGTCCTGGAAACTGTTCCAGTTAAATACATTCAGAAAACACACCCTGACGTTGAAAAGACTGAGCCCTGGAGCCTGGCTGCCCATGTCCAGATCTTGTTTGAGAATCTCTTTCTCCCTCACCAGCTATGTGACCTTCGCAAACCATTTCACCTTTTCTTGCCTTCATTTCCTCATCTACAAAGTGGGGTGACAATAAAGCCCGTGTTAGTTTTCATTTGCTGATTACCAGCTGCCCACTAGCTTACCAACTTAACGGGGACCCACTGATTAGTTCACAGTTCTGTAGGTCCAAAGTCCAGGCAGCTTGGAGGTTCTGGACGTGAATCTACTTCCAGGCTTATTTGTGTTGCTGGCAGAATTTGCTTCTGTGTGATTGCAGGACCAAGGTCCCCGCTTGTCAGCTGGTGGTCAGCTGGGAGTCACCCTCGCTCCTGGGAGCCTCTCTCTGGCCCCTGCACTGCACCTTCAATACAGTAATAGCACAGTGAATTCTCCTGCTGTGTGGCTCTCTGATTTTTCCTCTGCTACTAGCAGGAGAAAACCCTGTTTTAAAGGTCTCAGATGATTAGATTGGATCCATCAGATGATCTCCCTGATGAGCTTAGTGTCTACTGATGAGTAAACTTAATGACATCTGCAAAGTCCCTCTTGTCACATGGCCCGAAACATCATCCAGGTGTGAGGTCTGATATTTCATCATAGTCACAGTCCTGGGTATTAAGATGGGACAGTCTGGGGGTGCCCACCACAACCACAAAGTGTTACAAGGACGCCATTGCATATGTGATTGTATGAAATGAATAAAAGCGTGTGTGTGTGTGTGTGTGTGTGTGTGTGCGCGCGCGCGCACATGCATGCATTGAACCCAGAACTTCATACTGTGCTCCATCCCCAGCCCTTTTTATTTTTTATTTTGATTAGGATTTCACTAAGTTTCCCAAGCTGGTTACAAACTCATGATTCTCCTGCCTCAGCCTCCCTAGTAGCTGGGATTATAGGTATGCACTGCTGGGCCTGGTAGGTAACCTTTTTTTCTAAAAGCTGGAGTTGCATATCATAGAAACTGTTTGGATTTATCAAGAATTTTTTTTACAACGATTCCTCTAAGGACATTTGCATAGTTTTGGATTTGATAGCCCCCCTTTGGCCTGTTGATTCTGTACCTCTCCAGGACTCAGCTTAGATGTTACCCCCACCCTTACCAGGTCCCTCAAGACATTGTGAGTTCCCTTCCTTTATGTTCCCATAAGCCCCTCTCTCCCAGGGCTTTCATCACCACTCTGCATTTATGTGGGTCATTATCTCCCCCTCTGGACCACAAGTTCAAGGGGCACCTATGTGCCTGTTGTATTCACTGGTGTAGCCCAATCCCCAAAGAATCCATACAATAACCCATGAAGGTGGTCAGGTTTGCCTCAAGCTGTGCGGTGGATAAAGCTGAGGCTCAGGGAGACCAGCTAATTTGTTAAGGGTCACCAGGCTTGTAAGTGGCAAAGTAGGATTCCAATTCAACAAGACTGGGTGTAGTAAGAGCTAATATGTCACAACTTCTCTTCCTATTTGTGTATTTATCTGCCATATGAAATGTGTCTTTTACATGGTTTTGTTAGGTCTTTCAACAGCCTTATAAGACAGCTCATTATTCCCATAGTGCAGATGAGGAAACAGATTAGATCAACAAGGGACCCAGCCAGTAAGCAGCAAAGCCAGGGTCTGTCTGTCTGCAGCAGTTACTGGAGATGTTGAGCCTTTTGTCATTATCAGGTTTCACTGGAACAGAACAGAAAGCCAGCAACAAAGCGCACTTGATCCTCAACAATGCCGATATTACCCAGCGTGTTACAAAACTCACCTCCCTTTCTCTTTTACCAGTGAGCACCTAGGGTATGTAAGCAAACAAGAACAGTGGGAAATGTTCTCTAGTGGCATTGCAGGGATGTGGAGGAGAACACATTCTGAAATTAGACTCAGGTTCAAAGTCTCGCATTACCACCTTCTGCCTCTGGGATTTTGATTAATTTTATTGAGCCTCACCGTTTCCATCTTTAAAATGGGAATAGGCAGACCTCTTGATAATGTTATAAGGATTAAGTAACACAGGTCAAGTGTGAGCTGGTTAGTTAATTGTTATTCTAAGGAAGATGGAGAGCATTCATCACCTGTTCAGAGTTTAAATTCAAAGCAAAGGAGGACCAAAGGAGAATCTAACCAAAATCAGGATGGACAAAATACCTTTTACTAAACTATGATTCTGAGGGCTGTAGGGAGATATTAACAGGCATTTTATGAAAAGGTGCTTCATGGTCAAATAACTTTGAGAAATGCTTTGTTCCTTATCCCTCACCTTATACATTAATAAAGGCTCTGAGAAGTCCTGCAGTCAAGAAAGTTATTTCACTTGGTTTTCTCTGACATTCTCCCAACTGCTCAACTATGTGACCCTTTTACTGAGGAGCACACTATGCTGCAGAATCTGGTTCAAAGATTAGCAGACCACAGCCTGCAGACCTAGTGTGTGTTTTTGTAAATAAACTTTTATTGGAACATAGTCACACATTCACTTATGTGTTCTCTGCAGCTGCTTTTGTGCAGCAATGTCAGAGTTAAGTAGTGGTGACAGAGATTGAAAGGCTTACAAAATCTAAAATGTTTCCTGTCTGCCTTTAAGAAAAACTATGCTAAGTCTGAGGTTAGTCTGAAGAGAGAGGCAGAGATCAGAGTGCTGTGGACACAAGCCAAAGAATGCTGGCAGCCACCAAACAGAGAAGTTGAAAGAGGCAAGGAACAACTGCTTCCTTAAAGTCATCAAAGGGATTGAGGCTCTGCCAATACCTTGATTTTGGTCCAGGGAAACTGATCTCAGATTTTTGGTCTCCAGACTGAACAGGAATGAATGTCTGCTGTGTTAATCGCTCACTTTCTGGTGTTCTGTGGCAGCAGAAACTCATAACAGGTGTCATTTGTAAGTGTCAGAGAAGGAACCCACCTCTTGTCAGCAGTGCCCAGACTAGCAGGGAAATCATCTGTTCTCGTTATGCTCCAGTGGGGCTTACGAAGTCCCGGGGTGCATTGGATACCGCTTGTCTCTTGAGCAGTGCTTTCTGCTTGTCCCCCTCTTTGTTGCATGTGTCAGGTGTGCCTGTATAAACCTGAGTTTCTTTTTATTACTTTAGGACATTTTAACATTTTTCAGATTATTTCAAATGTGTAGAAAATAGATATCAGAGATCTCTACATCTACCGCTCAGGTTTAGAAGATGTTCAGCTATTCCATTTTTGCTTAAGATCTTCCTCTTTAAATTTCTTTAGTTTTCTTTTTAAAGAAACTGGAGCTCACCTAGCTAGGTGTGGTGGTGCACATCCGTAATTCCACAACTGAGGGAGGCTGAGGCAAGAAGATCCTGAGTTTAAGTCCTACCTGGACAATTTAATAAGACCCTGTCTCAAAATTTTAAAGTCTGGGATGTGTGTAGCTCAGTGGTAGAGCACCCCTGGGTTTGATCCCCAGTATCAGGGAAAAAAAGAAAAAAAAAAAAATTAAAGCCCACCCAACTGACATCTTCTGCAATTAAACAATTAGTTGCTTGCCCTCTATGTAATTAGGTAATATTACCTGTTACCATTGCCAGCACCCCCTAAGGCCCAACGGCATAGACCAACAGTGCCCACTTCCAGCTTGCTGTAGTCCAGTGCAGGCCAGCTAAGCACCTCTGCTCCATGTCGTCATTCATGGATCCAGGCTTCTTCCATGAGGTGAAACACCACCCTGCACCCACTAACGGTGTTCCTCAACTATAAATATGTGTAAAAAATCACCAGGAGAGCTCATTCAAACACCGATTTCTGGACCTCTTCCTTCCACTCTGCCCTTAGAGATTCTGATTTACCACCAGGGAAGAACTGGAGATTCTCTGCCAGACTCACTGGGAGGGCCATGTTGCTGGCCCACGGACCACCCCTTGAATAGCAAGGAGCTTTGACCCCATGGTTTCTACGGGAGCCATAAGGAGGATGTGTCACACGGAAAGTCTGGGGCACTGGGAAGCGGTGTTTCTCACTTGCACCTGCCCTCCTCCCCAGTAGCAGGGGAACCTTCTTGAGGGCCTGGGGGGCGGGATTTAAGGAGGATTTAAGCAACCCTTGGCAACCTCTCTGCCACATCCACTGAAATGCACTCATCCTCTCCAAGTATAACTGCTTATGGTTAGTACTACACATGTGTATATCCATAAACAAGATACCATATCAGATTTGTGCATAACAAATTAGCACAAATGATACTGTGCGTGCATCATCTTGCAACACAACATTGTGGTTTGGAGGTGTGTGTGTCCTGCGCTACTCCAGGTGTGGTCCATAGGCCAGCAGCCCCTCAGCGTCCCTTAGCAACCAATGGGAAATGCACATTCGCAGACCTGAATTGGGCCCAGGGCGTCCCCAGCTCAGGCGGTGGGCCTGGCACTGCCTGCCGGAACAAGTCCCCTGGGTGATTTGAATGCACAGCGTGGAGCTTTATTAATACACGCAGCCCTGATTCTCAGTTTATTCATGTTAAACGCTGCATAATATCCCAAGGCTTATTCATCTAGTCCCCTACTGTGAACCGTTAGACTGTCTCTTTATCATTTTCTCATTATGACTGTATAATCGTGAATATCTCTGTGTACACGCACGGAAGTTTCTCTGACATAGCCATCTAGAAATGGAACTGCTGGAGTCTGGGTTTCTGCTTTATCTAGAATCTTTCTCAATTCTTTCTCAAGTAGCTGTAACAACTTACACTTCCTCTGGGGCCAGATACAAACTACTGTCTCTCTAGTTCCTGCTTCGCTCTTTCAGCATGTCTTTAGCATTCATCTTCCAGGTGGGCCAGAAGCACATGAACAAGAAAGGTTAAAAAGTGATGTTTTATAGAGGTTCTGGGTTTCTCTGCCTCTTGCTGCCTCTGGGTGCACTGTGGGTCTCTTCCTGATATTGGATTTGGGTTTGCCTAACAGGGGCAGTTTGGTCTTCTCTCTGACCTTGATGGGAACAGCTCTCTGATCACTGCATTACCAGGGCCTCCAGAAAAACAGAATCAGGACATGTGTACGTGGAGAGATTGATTTCAAGGAACTGATTTGCATGACTGGGCAAGGTACTAAGTCTGAAATTCACAGAGCAGCTTAGAAATGTGGGCAAGAACAAATGCTGGGGAATTCTTCTTCCACAGGGAAACCTCAATCTACCTTCTTTTTTTTTAAAACCTAAGAACTTTGCACTTTTTGAGACAGGGTCTTGCTAAGTTGCCCAGGCTGGCTTTTATGGCCTTTCGATGGGTTGGGGGAGACAACCCAAGGTGATAGAAGACAATCTCCGAGACTTACGTCAACTGAGTATAGATGTTTCCCACGTCTACAGGATGCTCTCATAGCACTGCCTAGACTAGTGTGGGACTGTGTAAGTGACACTACAGCCTAGCGAGCTAAACTGACTCATACTGTTACTCATCCTCATACCGTCTCCCCAAAGCCTCCCGCACTCATAGGTGGGGCTTTGGGGAAGTGCCTGGATTGTGGGGTGTGAGAGTCGACTGATGAATGTATAGCTAAATGTTGGGCCACAGGAGGTTACTCACTGGGAGGGTGGCCTGGGAGGGCCTCTCTCCTTCCGTCCTCCCCTGATCTCCCTCTCTGCTTCCTGCCTCCACGCCATGAGCTATTTCTCCTCCTCCATGCCTCTCTGCCGCGCCACCCACCCCTGGAACCAGCTGAGGCTGTGGACTGAAACTTCTGCAAACTGTGAGCCAAGCAAACCTTTCTTCCTTAGAGTTGTGGGTGTTGGGTATTGTGTCCCAGTGACAAGAAAATAACTAAGATGTACACCTAAATGGCCACAGCTCCCCATACAACAGGATGTCAGCTTTTGGGGCTGACACCAATGTTTTATCCAGTCCAGTTATTACGTTTTGGTGGGGTGGTAATCGAATCTAAGACACTTCCATTGAGCTACATCCCAAGCCCTTTGTACATCTTTTAAAAAATTTTTTTTGAAACACGGTCTCACCAATTTGCTCAGGCTGGGTTTGAACTCCTGACACTCCCACCTGAGACTCCCAGAGTGCTAGAAATGCATGCAGGCACCATAATATCCAGCTTTCTTTTTTTTTAATTGAGATGAGGTCCTCACTAAGTTGCCCAGCCTGGCCCTGGACTTGTGCTTCTCCTGCCTCAGTCTCCCAAGTAACTGAGATTACAGGAATATTCAACCATACCCGGCAATTCACATTTTTAAAAATCAAAACTGGTTTTTAAGCGGATCAGCAACCATTTGAGTTTTCTCCTTCAATCTATTACTAGGCAGGGCTCTGTTACTGAATTTCCTATTAATCTTGTGTTCCTCAAGTGAACGCCCTCATCGTGATATATGATCCTTCCATCAGGCTGCTGGAGTCTGCAGAACGCATTTGCGTTCATGTATTGTGTGACTCAACTTTCCACTGCTGTGACCAAAATGCCTGATTTAAACAGATTCAAAGAGGGAAGGTTTATTTTGGTTTATGATTTTGGAGGGTTCAGTCCATGGCCAGCTCCATTGCTAAGGGCCTGAGGTGAGGCAGAAACATGGCAGAAGGTGTCGCAAGGAAAGCTTGCTGCTTACCTCATAGCAGCCAGGAAGCCACAAAAGATGGGAAAAAATCAGAGAGGGAGGGGTGGGGACAAGATATACCACACCCCAAGGGACTGCCACATCCAGTTAGGCCCCACCTCCCAATAAGCCTTTGGGGCTCTGAACTCATCAGCACCCTCAAGATCGTGTCACCTGTCTAGGCCACACCTCTGGATGCTTCATATTTAAACCATAACATAGACGTTCCCCTTCCTCTTGAGGTGACTCCCTGAAACTTGCTCCTGTCACTCTCCCTCAGATCTCCCTGACCACATTCAGTCTCACCAGCTGCCTGGCAGTCCGCAATCATCACCATGCAGCTAGGTGCCAGGGGATCTAAGAAAATGTCAGGATTCTTATTTTGACAGCAGAAGAAAAGGGGTATTGGGGGAATTAGCAGTCTATTCCAGGATGCTTATCCCCAGCTCAGCAAGGTGTGTTATTTTACCCAGGGTCACACACTAAGTCTGTGGCAGAGTAATAGCTTGAGAGCCCAGGCTTTCCAGATGCCAGGCAAGATGCCCCATGATCATCACAGAATAATAAATAGTGCATGATAACATAATACAGTTCATGATAATAGCTACTGTGCCTGGCACTGTCCCGAGTGCTTCAGCTGCATGAACTCATTTCATACCTGCAACACCCTCTTAGGGTCCCCAATTTCCAGATAGGGAAACTGAGGCATGGAACAGGTAAGAATGTGCTGAGGGTGAGTGAGTGGGAGGAGCAGGACTTAAAAACTCTGGCTTCTAGTCCCAGAACCCACGTTCAGAACCACTGCCTGCTGCTGCCTCTCACCCACCTCTCCTTCCACACACCACTGCTCTGTGTCCAGGGTGACAGTCTGAACAGGCCTCTGTCACCCAGGTACCACACACCCTTCCTCATCCCGACCCCTGCAAACCCACAGCCTCCCCCGTCAGCTACCCAGCACCTCCTTTTCTGTCTCCAGGGCCTGTGCATCAGTTTTTGTTGTTGGTTTTGTTCTGTTTTGTTTTTTCCCCTTCACTCTGTTCCCTGGGAGACACTCAAAGGCTACATTCTGCCACCAAGGGACACAGCAGGGATGGGGCGCAACGGGCACCTGGGATTTCCCGAAACCCAGGCCTCCACCGGGGGTGGCGACAGCAGCGGTGGGAGGTGGACTCGGCATTATTTATTTATTTACTTATTTCTCTCACCCTGCCCAGCTCCACACCCCCCAAGCTGTTGCTCCCTACCGGGGAAGATGAAAAACAGCCGCAGACAATGGGAGACAAGGCCTGGCACATGGCCCCCGCAGTTTAATTTCCTTTAATTCATTTTATATTGAACCAAATGATACTGTTTGTTTTTAATGGCAAACACTCAGCGCGGAGGAGGGGCGGCCAGGCCTCCTCCTGGGGAAATTAGGAACACAGCTGCTATTTGAATTCTGCTTCTCCTGCCCCGCATCCCTCCACCTACCCCCAGCCCCACCCCCACCCTCAGTGCTAGGTCCCCGGAAATCAATTTCCAGGTTGAAAGATGACTCTTTTCACTAGCAGGGGTGGTGGTGAGGGGCCCCGGTTCTACCGCAACTGCCCTCACCTCTCCTGCAGGGCCGATCCCCAGAGCCCCAAGAGCCCCCTCCCAGAGAAATGGATGCTGGACGACAGTGTGTGGTCGGTCATTCTAGGTGTTGCTTCTCAGGACTTGGGTAGTGGCAGGGCTTTGGGTGCTCATGGCCCGGGCACCACCCCCCAATTCCTGAAAGGTTTGGAACCCCTGGCCCTGTTGTTCAGACTCTTAGATCCAGAAAGGCCTAGAGAGATCCGGGACCCCTGAGAGGCTCCAGCCTCGTGTATTCGTTCTGCAGATGCTAACTGCACATCGGCAATATGCCCGGCTCTGTGCTGGGTTAGGGGGCTTTGCAGACCTAGGCCTTTCAATCCCGAGCTCGCAGTACAGTGGGGAGCAGGCAGGAAATCAGTGACCCAGGTCCCTCTGGGAAAACAGAAGGGGCTCCTATGCCAGCCCCCCACAAAATCTCCCTTGTGAAGGTGACCTCAGGACTGAGTTGAAAAGCATGTTTGCAGGTGAGCCAGGCAACATGAAGCCACAGGGCAGCCCCAGGAGAGGAGACAGCCATAGCCACGGCTGGTGTGTGCCTTCTCGGGAAAACTCTAGAATATCTCGTCCTCGTGAGACTCTGCGCTCCACAAGGGTAAGGATGAGGTCTGCCATGGTGGGGCCCCGCATGGGACCGCTTAGCACTTGCTCGGTGACTGTGAAAGGATAAGCAGTGTCAGTGGTTGGTATGAATTTGGATCCAGGCCAAGACGGGGAAGCTCCCACCCTCCCCCGCCCTTTTACCAGTCTGTCTGCTTGGGGCTGCTGCACGGATTCATTCACCAGCTAAGTGATGGGTTGTTTGTTTGTCTGTATATTTGTTTTTAAGATGGGGTCTTGCTGTGGAGTCCAGGCTGGGCTCAAACTCACAACGCTCTTGCTTCAGCCTCCCAAGTGCAGGATTACAGGCGAGCACAACCATGCCTGGCTAGTGAAATTATTTTGTTCTTACAAGCTCAGTGATTAGGGAGGCCACCTGGCTCTTAAAGGTGGCCCCGGAGGAGGCGTCCACTTCACCCTGTCCCTCATGGGGAATGTTGGCATTGTGTCTCTCTGCAGGCTTCCTGTTGTTTGTTTCCACTGGTATTAGGGGCGTGGGGAATCCTAAGGGGGAATACACTTCTCAATTCTCAGCCTGTCCAGAAAGGTTCTGGGGTGGACTGAATGGAGCTCAGGTGCTGGGTCTGAGTTTGAGTCCTGGCTTTGCCGTTTCCATCAGTATTGCTTCCGGCCAGTCATTTCCCTCCTCTATGCCTCAGTTTCCTCATCTGTAAAAAAAGAAATAATCTTGTACACCTCTTTGGGTTCATGGGGAGATTTAAGTTAAGCTAAGAAAGGAATTCGGGTGACAAGGGTAGAGGTGTGCTCTGCAAACCCTGGTACGTGTAGACCCACAGTGTGCATAGCTTTTCCTTTTGTGCATTCTTCTGCATGACCCATGGGAAAACTCAGGCCCCATTGCACACCCCTGAGCCGCCCACAGAGGCTTGGCCATCTCTTCAAGGAGTGGAAGTGCTAAAGTTAGAATCTTCAGTGGGTCACAGAAGAAGGAAATGTTGTCCTACTAATTACCTGTAAGCCCCGGCAGAGTCCTGGGGCACCCCAGGTTTCAATCCTGGTGTCACCGCTACCTGTGCGTCCCTATGAGATGAGTGAGTCCACAGCACTGAGCTCTGTCACCTCATCTGTATAAGCAGTTGATGAGGATCCTTTATCTGAACTGCTTGGGGCCAGAGGTATTTCAGATTTCAGAGCTTTCCAGACTTTGGAATAATTGCATAGATTTCACCGGTTGAATCCCTAATCAGGAAAATCCTAAATTCAAATTTTCCAGAATTCTGCCACTGATCAAAACACTTCTGATTGTGGAGCATGTCAGATGTTGGATCTTCAGGTTCAGGATCTTCCACCTCCAGTACCTACCTGAAAGAGGGCCCGGGGAGGGATGAGTGAGGTTATGGATTTAGAGGGGGCAGTACCAGAATTTTCAGTGCCTGCCTGCTGCCCCTAACTTCAGGAGGCTGAAAGAGCAGTGGAAAGAGAGACGAGAAGATCAAGGGCCCCAGGAGATCATCCCCAGAACACACAGACCCGTTCCCTGCTGCGTCCTGTTCCACGCTTGCTGGATGACTGCAGCAGGGACACACACAGCCAGGGGATGGCAGAGGAGGGGAGGGATACGCTGTCCACTCCTCCTTGGACTTGACCAGATCACTGTAGCCCGCTGGAGTTTGGGATTATCAAGAGCAGAGTTGTCCCCTCTCTGGCAGAGGCAGGCTTCAGTGTCTGGGGCCGTTTCTAATTTAAGAGGAGGAAACCATCATCCCAGGAATTTGGGGACCTTATCCACAAACCTTCAGCATTTGAATACCCGCCTGCTCCTTGCCTCTCTTTCCAGCCGAGCCCCACCCCCGCACCCGTGGTTTGCAACCCCTCTACCCCACATCACACTCTTATTCTCTCTTCTCTCACATCCGGGACTTTGCAGTGGCTGTTCCCTCTGCCTGCAACACCATCTCCCTTGTCCCAGCCCCAGCTGGCTGACCTCTAATCATCCAATGGTCTTCAGGTCCCTGTTTAGACATCACTTCCACCGAGCAGCCTGGGATCATCTGTGGCCCCAGGTGGGGCTGGGTGGCCCCTCTGCATGCTCCCAGGCCCTAGGCCACTTCTGTTTTGAAAGCATCAGGCCACACTGTGACTGCTGGTCTTCTTCCCCACTAGGCTTCAAAGGTTGTAAGAACAGAGATCGGCTCTCTCCCATGTTTCATTTGACACCTAGCATGATACATGGAATATAGCAGGCGCTGGAAACGTATATGCTGCAAGGAACTAATTCAGTGAGAGCATTGCAGCTGCAGTTTTTTCTGAAGCAGGCAATGTGCTGTAAGTTGTTAGGACCTGCTAGACTCAGAGTCAAACAGATTCCGTCTCAGTTGCTGCGCTTATTAGCTGTAGACCTTGGATGAGCCGCAGACCTTGAATGAGCCACGGTTTCCTCATTTGCATAACAGGGGTAGAAATCAGCCGAAGGTCAGGGTTGCAGGAGCTCATGCCTATGAAGGAAGCCTTCCTATCACTGCAGTTCAGTCAGTGGTAGCTGCAATCGATTACGTAATCAGTGAAAGTGACAGGGTGAGCAGAGGAAAGATGCCACCCCTTCCCCCTCATTCCCCAGAGTGAAGA
Organism: Chinchilla lanigera; assembly: GCF_000276665.1. Classification (NCBI taxonomy): domain Eukaryota; kingdom Metazoa; phylum Chordata; class Mammalia; order Rodentia; family Chinchillidae; genus Chinchilla; species Chinchilla lanigera. The sequence continues at coordinate 14,287,263 of NW_004955455.1, read as the reverse complement.
ATGATCCTGATGTTATCTCAACATTGCAAAAGCCAGTCACCTTGCATGAACGACATTCTGGGCACTTTCCTGGGCTCTGTACACTCATCCATCCTTCCATTTATGCACCCAACCAGTATTTTTTTGACCACCTACTCTAAGCCAGGCTCAGTACTAGTTCTAGGGAATCCAGCAGCAAACAAGCATTTGCTTTCAAGGGACTTACACAAACAGGATGCTGAAATAAACAGCCAGTATTTCAGGTGGAGACAAAGAAAACTGGAAATGCCATGGTGGCAGGCTGCTCTTCTAGATCTAGTGGTCAAGGATGATGACCTTCATGCAGACTTGCAAAAGCCAAGGGAGTGTGCCATGCAGCAATCCGGGCAAACAGCATTCCAGGCAGGGAAGACAGCTTGTTCAAAGGCCCTGTGGTGCTTGGTAAGTTAAGGAGCAATAAACCAATGTGGCTAGAGCAGAATAGGAACAGGGCCAGCTTCATAAACAGCTGGCCTGGTGCAAAAGGGCTCTAGGTTTAGTTTAATGCTCTGCTATCATTGGCTTCAAATTCTTACTTTTTAAAAACAGTGGATGTCATACTTTCATTTTGCACTGGGCATTGCAAATTAGGTAGCCTGGTCCTTGTGCAAGGAGACCACAGTGCCACAGGCCACTGCCCTGGCGAGCCATCATGCCATGGAAACCACCCCTTAGGGATGCCCTGGCCATACCACGCTGACACTATTTCTTCCCTGCGTTAGTTGCTTATGGCCACAGAAACAAATGCCCATACACTTAGTAATCTGAAACAGCATAGATTTATTATCTTAGCATTCTGGAGATCTGAGAAAATCCACCCCACTGAGCTTGAGTCAAGGTGCCAGCAGTGCGGTCGCATCAGAGGCTGTAGGAGAGGGGCTGCTTCCTGGCCTCTTCCACTTTCTAGTGACCCCTTTATTCCCTGGCTCATGGCCCCTTTCTCCACCTTAAAGCACATCTGTCTGACCTCTGTTCCTATTTTCACATCCTCTTCCTTCACCCTGGCCCTCCTGCCTCCCTCTTTTAAGTCCTGAGTTCAACACCTGGCGCACACAAGCACACATGCACATGTACACACACACACACACAAAAGAACCTCAATGGCAACACTGGGGCTACCCAGATACCTAATCTAGCATCACTGACTAGATCTAGATCCCATCTCAGGAGCCTTAACTTACATCTGCACATATACAAAAGTCCTCTTGCCATGTCAGATCAGATAGTCCTAGGTTCTGGGGGTTGGATGGGGACATCATAGTTCTGGGGGCTGGTATCCAACTCTACATGTCTTCCACTGTGTAGAAGCAACTGAGACCAAGAAGTGGTGTGACTTAGGCAAAGTCACCCTCCCAGCAAAGGGACAGAGCCATAATTGGGTCCCTGTCTCTAGTTCCAAATCATGGGCTCTAGACCACCAGGAAAGGAGGCGCCCTCTGCCTGTGTGTCCCCCTGCCCACCCCGGGGCTTTGGGAGGCAGCCGGGTTAGACAGTTGCAGCTCAGAGCGTTTGCGCCTAGTCTGCAGCTGACATGGAGACATGTAGGCACACCCACCCACATGGGACTAGGACAGAGGGAAGCTAACAGGGTCCCAGGCCACTTCGGGCTTCATCATCAACATATTATAATTGGGCCTCTCCTGGGTCCTGGGAGCAGGGCCCTGTTGTCAGGAAGCCACTGATGCGCTGTTACCAGGGCACGTGGGCAGCCTCTTCCTGTCCGTGGGACCGAGGTGCTTAGATCCAGGGAAACTTGGCCAATGAACCTGGGCGCCCCACTGCTGCTGTTGTTGAGCAAACCTCTATGCACCACCTGGCAATTCTCAGAGCATCTCAGGGCAGCCCCAGGGACAGAGATGTCAGCTGGTCCCCAAGATCGCAGCACCAGGGGCCAGTCACAGCTGCTGGCATGCTTTCCATCCTCCTCATCCTGAGGGCATGCCAGAAGAGCAGAAAAGGGACCTAGCAGAGCAGCGAGATGGAAGAGGAAAGGTGACCTATTTTTGCTAGCGTTGGCCTTTAATACTGAGCATCCAGCTCTGAGCAGGCTGAAGTGGTGGGTAGAGGATCCAGGCTGACATCACAGAGACCTGGATTCAAATCCCATCTCTGCCACTTGTTTGCTCTGTAATTTTAACCAACATGAACTTCTTGGAATCTGAGCCTCAGTTTTCCTGTCCTGCAAATGGGGGGTTTAATATTTTACTCCCATCTCAAAGGGCTATTATAATCAATTTAAAAACTGGGCAGTCAAATCTTCAGCATGTGGCTTTTTAAGAAAAATAACACATGTAAGGTATAAAAAAAATGCCCATGTACCCAGCTTAGAAAGTAGAAAAGTAATAATGTCTTCAGTACCCGCTGTACACACCTCCTGAGTTCCAGCCATCTCCCTCCCTTCACCCATAAGAAATGAGTTTTTTGGCTGCCGTCTCTGTTTCCCTTGTGTCTGATTTTTTATAATTTTATGTCTCCCTGCTTGCTGAGCTTTTAGGCAAGAACAGACAGAGCAGGCATAAGCACCCCAAACCTTCTCCCTTCCATACCTACCGAGCTCCTCCTCCTGTTCCTTCCTCTGTTTCTAAGCAAGGACACTGCTGCCTGGGAAACCGGCATATCGAGCTCATCAGTCATGTAGTGAGCTGCAAATTTATAGGTTCTGAGCAAACATCAGAGGGACCTGACTATGAGTGAAATATTTATACGCATACTAAGGGGCTTGTACCTCCTAAAAAAGCATGTGATCAGCCCATGCCTTATGCTCAGATAGACCTGGGTTTGAATATCAGCACTGCCCACCAGTCAGAGTGAACAATTCTTTGCATTCACCCTTACAATATTTATTAATTGTGTACTGTGTAGCTGCAGAGGCAATATGGTGAATGGAACAGACTGATCAAAGCAAATGGGGCCTCTTCTCTCATTTAGTTGGTGTATTTATTAATCAGCTTTCCTGTCGCTGCGACAGGATACCAGACACCTGCAACTTAAAGGAGAATAGGTTTCACTTAGCTCATGGCCTTAGGGGATTCACTCTATGGTTGGGTGGTTCCAATGCAGACACATCATGGTACAAAGGTTTGTGCAGCAAAAATGTTCAGTTCATGGCAGCTAGGAAGCAAAGCAGCTGAACAGTGCCAGAGAGGAAGGAGCTCAGGACCATATATAGTACCCAAAGTTACACATCCACGATCCATCCAGATACACCCGGAAGTGTGCTTTACCAATCCCCTGCATGGCTCCCAAGCCAACCAAGTTGACAGTTTCAGCTTAACCCTCACATCTGAGGTCACCATTAAACAAAGAAACATGTAAACTTCAAATTATAAGCACAAGGGAGAAAATAATTCATGGAGGACTTACTGTCCACAGGAAGGGCTTTGGCTGTGGCTTAAATGACATTTGAACCAAAACCTCTTCTCCCTTGCCATCTGCCTTTGATCAAAGTAAATGCAGTTTTCTTATTTGCAAAATGGGCCTGGTAATAACCCCAGCTTTGCTGCTTATGACAGGCCATGACTCAGTAAATGTTGTTTCCCTGCTTTCCTGGTATCCCTGGCGGTGTATGTTGCTGGCGATCTGCTGAGGGAAATCTGAACGCAGCAAGTGAGATGTGAAGCCCTCTAGCATGGTCTCACTGGACCCTCTTTAGCTGGCCTTGCTTACTGCACCTGCAGAAGAGAAGGGACGATATACTGCCCCGACATCAGCAAAGCATCTTTTTCTGGTGCAGGTCATGTAGACCCATTGAATGGGTCAGGAGAATCAAGTCGATCTGGTTGCAGTCACTTCCCTCCCAGACCCTTCTTCCCTCATCTGTAAAATGGTCCATATAATTCCTCTCCAGTGGGTTTGTCACGTGGGATGGGAACATGTAATATAAAATGCCTATCATAGCATGGACTTCAAGCAAGCACTGTTCCCACCAGAACGAGGAGGAACGGGGGCAAATGCGGCGGGGAGCTCCAGAGGGCTAATTCACACCACCCCGCTTCAAATCCCCATGACACCCCAGTAATGCAGGGCTAAAGTCTGAACTTCCTTCACCGTGCGGCGGGAGATCTCCCAGGCCAGGGACCTCGCACGCTTCTGCCCCCATGTTCCGGGAGCCCTGAGGTCCTTCCTGCAGGGTTTTGGGGTGAAACGTTCAAGAGGGCGGACAGACACGTCAAAACAATAGCAAAGGCAGCTTTGGCCCTGGCAGACTGCAGCCTCCGTCCGCGGAGGTCGAGGAGCCGTAGGTCCGAGGGAGACCTGGTCCAGACGTGGGGCGCCGCGCCCGGCCGGAGTCGGCGGCACGCACACGCGGCGACCCGGGGCGCAGGGCTGTGACCTCATCGGCCGGCGCCGTCCCGCGGGGCCATGAGATCATGAAATGCCGGCGCTCGGCGAGGAGTCGATTTGTTGGGAGCGCGGGGACAGCCGGCCGCCTGCCGCGGTGATCTCATCCGGGCCCGGGGGAGGAGGAGGCGGGCGGCCCAACCATCCCGCGCCGCCCAGAGGGGGATTGATGGCAGCCGCAGCCCGCTGACGTCATCGGCAGCGCCAGTTGCCTGGCAACGTGCGGCCGTCGGCCCCGCCCCCTCCTAGCCGCGTCCCCTACAATGCTTTCAGCCTCTATCCATCCTGGCTCGCTCTCCTTTTTCCTTTCTATTCTTCTTCTTCCTCTTCTTCTTCTTTTATTTACCTGTATTGCTGGATATGCTGCAAGAAATGCTCTAATTATATAGTCTACGTAACCTCCGAGGCCAAGGTTATCGACCGCGCAGTCCCATAAAAATGGAAGGCGAGCTACAGATAATTTTAAAATTTCTAGTATTAAACAAGCGGAAAGGAGCAGGTGACGTGAATTTTAATAACGTTTAGCTTAATAAGTAGGAAATAGTGTCAACATGTAATCTGTAAAAACCCGTTGATTTATTGTACATTTTTTGTTTTCTTAAGGCTTTGAAATCCCCTGCTTGTTTTTTAGCTTCAGTAGATCTCAGTGCAGATTAGCCACTTTTCATGTACTCAATAGTCACATGCGATGAGTGGCTCCTGACCGGGTGTTACAGAGGTAGAACATTTCCAGTGCCCACAAGGCTCCTTTGTCCCCCCCATTCCTGACTGTACTGCCACCAAGGGCTCCCCTGATTCTGAGTTTTATCGCCTTTTCAGTTCTCCCTCCTCAAACCTTGTTTCATTTGCTTCTCTCTCCCCATATCTCACTGTATCTCTGAGCGTGCCTGTGTCCCCGTTCCTCATGGTGGCTCAACACACCAGATGGGAAAGCAGGCAGGATTTCAATCCCGGCTCTTCCACTGTCTCGCACCTTTGGACGACGCACCTCACCTCTCGGCTCCCTCTCCACACCTGTTAACGGGTGCTAACAGCAACGCGTCCATCTCCCGGGCGGTCAGAGTTTGGGGACAGCGTGTAGGCGCTAAGCATTCCACAGAGAAACTCATCACCAAACTCAGCCAGGCCAGCTCCTTTTTTCTGTTAGTTTCTCTCTTCCTTCTTGATATTCTACAGTTGGCTTAGTCTCCGCTTTCCTCTGCATCCTACCCCGCCTGTGTCTGAGCTTTCTCATGGAAGAAATGGGAACTGATCATACTTCCAACCAAGAAGCATTTTACATGCAACTCCTGGTCTATAATATGTGCTCAATAAAGAGATCACTTTCTTCCCCTTCCCCTCCACCTCTTGCCCACCCTTCTCGCCTGGCGTCTTATTCCCGATGCTCTGTTTCTTCTGGCCTCTGTCGTTTCTCTGCTCTTCTGCCCAGTCTTTCTCCCTAGATCCTTCTCTAGCAGGCCTCCCACCCCCATTCCTTCCCAGTAACCCCTTCTTTCTGCCAGTACCCCGGACCTAACCTCCAGCCCCTGTCCCAGCCTTCTCTGGCTGGAGAAGTACCGTGTGGCAGTGGGCAGTCAGTGAGCAATCCAGAGGAAGAAAAGCAAACGAGAATGTGGGGCCATTTCTGTGGGGACAGAAGAGCTCTTTGCACTCCAGGAGCTCCTCTGGCCGAGCAGGCTAAGAGCAATCCCTGCATAATTCAGCCACTTTCAAGGGGGCTGTGAAATGCACTGCTGTTTGGCCTCGCTTTCTTTAGTCTGACGGAGCTGTTCACCCTGGTTCGTCCTACACCCCTTCCATCGCGGGAACCCTTCGCCTGGTGAATGTAATGGAACCGACAGGCATGGTGCCACGCCCACCCAGTGATCATGTGATCGACCCAGGCCAATCAGGGGCCCCCATGGCTAGGACTGGCCTCAGCCTTCCCCTCTGAGGGAGATGCTTGCCCTTCAGGTTGGCCAACGGTCCCCCCACTAAAGAATCAGGAAGCTAACTCCCTTGTTAAGTGGAAATTCAGAGTGCTGGCTAGGGCTGCCATTTTCCTAACAGACACAGGTGGATCCTGCATGCTCTAGCTAGCTGTGTCACCTACGGCAGGTTACCTAACCTCTCTCTGCTTCTCTCTCCTCATCTGCAAGTTGAAGTATTAATAGCCCTTGCATCCTGGTGTTGCGCGCAGAGTGGTACCCAGCGCATAATCCAGTAAGAGCTAAATCACCTGCATCACCACATCACCTGTAGAGGGCTGGTCCTTGGCAGGAGGGATTGAAACTTACGAAGAGAAGGGAGAGAAAGATATAACTATAGCAACAGAGATCTGTAACTACACCTCCAAAGCTCCTTGAGGCCAAAGCCATCCCCTGCCTTCCCAGTTTTGTGACCTAATGCATATCCTTCTTTGTGTAAGCTACTTCAAGTTAGCTTTCTATCGCAACCGAAAACAACACCAGTAGCTGCTGTAACGGTGCTTAGAAGCCCAGAATGTCAGAGGTGGGTCAGTACTGCCGTCGTACAAAACAAAACGGAAGCCAGAGATGGAGAGCAACTTGCCCGGGGTCACAGAGCCACAAGGGATGCACACCGAGCTTTTTGACTCCAAATGCCACACTTTTAACACTGTTTTCACATTATCAACGGTGACATATAAAAATCAATTCTCTCCCACTCTGCCTTCTTGGGCTCCTGCCATGCTCTGTAAGCAGGCTTAATTCAATTCGTCGGAAGGGTATTTAATACTTGCCAGACTGCTAGCAGTGCCGCACCGAGTCCTTCCCATGTGCCAGGCACTGAACTCAACGTTTCACACGCATTAGCTCATTTGTCCTCGCGTCAACCCTAGGAGGTAGGGACTGCCACCACTCCCATGGTACCAGTGAGGAGCGGATGAAGTCACTTGCCCCAGGGAACTCACTGAGGGGCAGAATCAGAATTCAAACCTGGGTGCCCGGGCTGCAAAGCCTGTGTCTTCACTGTGGCACTTGCTCAGACCCCAGGTCTCCCCTGTGCTTGGAAGAGGCTGGGCTGAGACTCGCAGCCCCTTTGTACTCTGCCTGGCTTTCTTACGATATTTTTGTGCTCGGCCCAGTGTTCACCAGCCAACTCCACCCTCTTCCCCACTGCTTGCCTCCTTATTTGCAGTCTCTGTTCATAGCACCTTCAGCTTCAGAATCCTCTGTGAGCCACACCTGTTGCCACATCACACATCCTGTGGCCCCAAGAAAACACCAGTGCACACTTGTTAGGGAGTGAAAAGGGAAAACAATGTCTCTGTGTTATTAGGCGAATAGCGTTGACTTCTCAGATGCTCTGACAGCATCTGGGGGACCCCCCGGTCTCAAGCCATACTCTGAGAAGCTGTGACCCTAGATTATAGGAGCCACTGGAGTCACGAGTTTCCCTAAAGCAGAGTAGAGTTGTGGGAAGTGGTCCCTGGAAACTCGATGAGGGAATGCAAAGGAGGGGGAAGGAAGGGAAGAACCAGCTGATGCAGAGCTGAGCCCGAGCCTGTGTAGTGGATGAGGCCAGGCGGAAGGGCTGATAAGCAGGTTGGCTTTGTCCTGGGGGCACTAGGGAGCCTGGGGTCACTAGGGAGCTGTGTAAGCAGGGATCCACAGAGATCAACTTTTGTGCTCTTGGAAGAATATTCTGCAAAGGAGATAGCTGTCACTCTCCTGGCATTGAGCCCCTGCCACCCTGGGTACTGAGGATTGACCCCAGGATCTTCACACTGAGCTACACCCCCAGCCCTCTGTTATTTTTGAGACAGTTTTGCTGTGTTATGTCACTAAGTTACTCAGGCTGGGCTCAAACTTACAGTCCTCCTGCCTCAGCCTCCAAGAGTGCTAAGGTTACAGGTGTGCATCACCACACTGGGCTGTGGCTTTTTGGCACAGGATCCTGGAGCACTAACCCACCACAGCAGCCTGGCAGATACCGGGAGAGGGAAAGCAATGAAAAGGCCCTGAGGTGGAACTGCGCCTGGCATTTTGGAGCAGAGATACAGGAGGCGGATCACATAAGGTCCGGAAGACATGATGAGGGCTTCAGATTTCACTCTGAGCAAGACAGAAGATACTGCCAGTTCGAGCACAGGGATGATCTAATCTGCTGTGTATTCTGAAAAGCTTGTTTTGGCTGCCATGTGAAGAATAAACCCTAGTGGGATAAGGATGGAAGCAGGGGCCGGTGCAGCAGCTGCTTCTAACAGGAGGCACTGGTGGATTGGCTGTTGGTTGTGACCGACAGAAGCAGCAAGGATGAAAATGGAGTTAGACACAGACAGGGGAAGTACACTGTCAAAGGTATACAGCTAGCAAGTGGCAGAGCTTGGACTTGAACCAGTCAATAGAAAGAGACAGAGACCCACGTTCAAACCTCAGATCAGCAACTTGTTAACTCCGCTACTTGCTCCGGATGCCAGAATAGAAAACCACAGACCAGGCAGCTGAAGCAGCAGAAGATGATTTTCTCACAGTTCTGAAGGCTCCAGGTTCCAGGTCAGGGTGCTGGCTGATTTGGTTCCCGGGGATGACCCTCTACTTAGCTGGCAGGTGGCTTTCTTCTTTCTGTGTCCTCCCATGCTAGGGGAGAGATACGGTGCCTGTTCTTCTAAGGTCACTAACCCCATCTTGGAGGCTTTACCCTCACAATGTAATTAACTCGCAGAGGCTCCCAGGATGTGTGGATCCCCTATCTGCAGATCAAAAATATTCGGGGAAAAAACATGTTTGTACTGAACATAGACTTTTTTTTTTATCTTTTCACTGTTTCCTAAGCAATAGAGTATGACAACAGTTTATATAGCACTTACCTTGAATTAGGTATTGTCAGTCATCTAGAGATGGTTTAAAGTGGACCGGAGGATGTCTGTAGGTTTCTGGACAAGCACTGAGCCATTGTATATAAGGGACTTGGACATCTGCAGGGCTTGTAAAACCCACCTTCCATAGATACCAGATGCCTGAACATTGAGAATTATGGTTTTAACGTATAACTTCGGCAGGACACAATTCACCAGTTAAGTGACCTGAGACAAGCATCTTAGGTGTTTTCTTCTTGTTGTTGTCTGGCTTCAAACACCAATCATTCTCTCTCTCTGCTCTGTGTGTCAGGGCCTCATTCCGATCCTACTAGGGACAGCTTGTCTGTCTTCTGCATGACGTCTACTGGGCCGCACCACCCAAGATGGCCTCCTCAGTGGAGGTCTGCTGCCTCAGCCAAGGTGGCAGGAGCAGCTTGCCTAGGAGCGTATGGCTGGGGCCTCTGTCCTCACGGTTGGTTGGATTCTGAGCTTTTCTTCTTGGGTTCGCAGAGCTACTCCCTCTTCACATGGCCTCTTTACCTGGTCACTCCTTCTAGATGGGCTTCTCCCAAAATGGCGGCTGGAGGAGGGGGACCTGGAAAGAGGGAGGAAGGGAATATAGCCAGGTCTCTTGAGGCTGGATGTGGGCACCCAAATACTGTAGTTACCTGCCTCCCTTCTTTTCTTCCTTCCTTCCCTCCCTCCTTCTCTTTTCTCCCCTCCTTCTTCCTTCCTTTATTCTGGTAATAAGGTCTGAACTTAGTGCCTCAGGTGCTAAGCACACTTCTCTTCCCTTTCTCCCCTCCTTCTTCCTTCCTTTATTCTGGTAATAAGGTCTGAACTTAGTGCCTCAGGTGCTAAGCACACTCTCCACCACTGCGCCACACCCCCAGCCCACGCTTTTCCTTTGAACTCACATTGTCTCATCCCTGAAATAATAACAAAGTGCCCACAAGCCTGCATTGTCATGAGGCTCAGCTGGAGCTGTCACTATGTGCTGGGCCCTTCCTGTGACCCTGTAGTTTAGATTTGCAAGTGCTGGTCCTCATGATCACCCTGGTATGCGGGGTCCGAGTTGCATGAACTTGTGAGAGTGGATAGTTACATTTTTAGGAAATTTTGTGAGCTGCTGTTAAACCTCTGACAATTTGAAATTGGCCTTGTTGGGAGTATTTACAGTACAGAAATTGGCAAACACATGAATCGGGGCCTCCTTTCCCCCGCCAGAGATCCGATTTGCCACCATGCCACGGCATGCGTGTGTGTGTGTGTGTGTGTGTGTGTGTGTGTGTGTGTGTGTTCAGCCCCATTTATAGATGAAGAAACTGAGGTTCAGAAAAGTTAAATTGTTGTCCCAAGTCAGCCAACTTAGCAGGTGGCAGATCTGACCTTAGAATCCCACACCCCACACCCCTGACCTCTAGGCCATCCCGTAAAAGAGAATGCGTGCAAAAAAATTCATAAGCAGGCAAAGCTATATGAATATTTATTACAAAGGCTGACACAGGGGGAAAAAACCTTTCCTTTCTGTCTGTGCGTTGCCTGTCCACATAAGCCGTTTTCGGGTGTCTGATTATGTCTCTCCTCTCTTCCTCCCCACAATTTCTCCAGTCATCTTTCTCGTGTAGGTGTGTTATTCTCAAAAAGTTATTCTTTCCTCTGTTCATTTCTTCTGCTTCTCAGCATCCCTGTCTCCTTTGTTTACCATCCGCCTTCCGGAATCCGCCTCTGCTGTTTCCCATTTCACTTTCTGTCCCACCCCCATCCTGGCAGCGAGGAAGTCAGAATAGAAGCCGCCTGTTGCCGCCCCCTTTTATCAGAATCTGAGCCCAGAACCAGCCGTGCCCCGCAAGTCTGCAACAATTACTAGTGTTCCTCCTTCGTGGGTGACAGAGAGGCCAAACGCCCCATCCTCCGATCGCTTCCCTTGTTCTCTGACACCCCAGAGAAGCCACACTTTCCATTTGATGGTCGTCACAAATAACATGCTTAGGAAACCTGGAATTATAAAACTGCTTAATTAGGGAGAGATGGTTTCACTGGGATATGCCCAGTTTTCTCTGGTGGTTTGATCTCCTTCTCAGAGTGGCCCGCCCTACTCCAGCAGCTAATTGCTACTTTTAACGCGGTGCCACATAGAACCCTCTCCTTTAATTTTATTTTCTGTGACATTAGTGCTTGCTGATAAAATGAAGTTCTCTCTTTGATAGCCCAACTCTGCTTTGTCAGCAGCAAACTCTGAAAAGTTAACATGAGAAGTAAGCATGGAATCTTCAGCTTCAAGAGGCCTCAGCTATTAAGTGAGCACCTACTATGGGCTAGATGCTGGGGACATGCCTGGAGCCAGATGGTCTCCTGTGTGGGGCTCACGGTCCATTGGAAGAGACAGATAGTAAAATAAATGTTTAAATATTGGGGGCTGGGGATTTAGCTCAGCGGCACAGCGCCTGCCTGGCAAGCACAAGATCGTGAGTTCGGTTCCTGGTACTGGAAAAAAACAAAAAAGAATCATGAGAAGTTCTCTGAAGGAAGAAAAGAGAAGGAAGGGAGTATCACTGGATTAAAAAAAGGAGAGAAGAAAGGAAAGATGGATAGATAGGTGGGTGGACAAATAAATGGATGAGCAAATGGCTGGATGTGAGGAAGAGAGGAAAAAAAGAAAAAAGTAGAAAGGAGGATTCCGGGTGTGCACTGAATTCAGAGAGGAGTGGCAAAAGCAGGTTAAGGTTGGAAACTGGAGAACTGGTCCAGGATGAGGAGGAACATGCAAGAGGTGAGAGAGCCTAGGGGAGAACAATTTGGAAGAGATGAAAAAATGTGGCAGCATTTTTGGGTGATTCTGAAATACAAAGTTCAAAACAGGAGTGTTCTGCAGAACAAGGGCCTACTGCCAGGCTGTGGACCAAGTGAGGCCATCTTTGCACTCCAGGGAGCTGCTGTAGCATTGGTCCATGTGTTGGTTTGGGGCTTATTTTGCAAGGGGAACAATATAATACAGGACACATACTTCATATGATTATTTATAATAGTCACCCAAAGAACAGTATACA
>NW_004955455.1:14245426-14273224 GCF_000276665.1 Chinchilla lanigera | reverse complement strand
ATATATATATATATATATTTTCACCTTTTTATGTTGAGACAGAGTCTCACTAAGTTGCCCAAGCTAACCTTGAGCCAGAGCTCCTCTTGCCTCAGCTTCCACAGTAGCTGGGGTCACAAGATGTGCCACTACTCCTGACTTCTTTTGAAACTTTTAATTTAGAATAATTTTACACTTAAAGAAAAGTGGCAAACACTGTGCTGAGAGTTGGCACACAGGACCCCTTCATCCAGCTCCCCCTAACGTTAGCTGTGATCTGATGTAATCATAGCCGGAGCCAGGAAATTAATATGGATGCTATTACGACAAACCAAACTCCAGCCTTTATCCGGATGTTGCCAGTTACCCCACTAACATATCTGTTCTAGCCCAGAGTCGAGTCCAAGATCCCATTTTGCATTCACTTGCCCAGGCCCTTAGCCTGGTCCCACCTGACAGTCCCTCAGCCTTTCCTTTCCCTTTGACCCAAGATGATTTTAAAGAGTGCTGGGCAGTTATTCTGTGGGCCTCATTTGGATATGTCTCTGGCTTTCTGATTAGACTGAGGTTATGAGGTTTGGGCCAGCTTCACCAGAGTGATGCTGTGTTCTTCTCTGTATCGTATCAGAGAGTTTGGGATGTTGCTGACTTATTTTGAGGATTTTAACCTTGATTGCCTAGATAATGGGGTGTGTGATTTACATGGTATATGTTTATTTTGTGTACCATGTAGTTGCTATTTCAGAGGATAGTATTTTAATGGCTATGTGTCTGTCCATTCTAGAACTCTTAACCTAAACACACCTTCTTTTTGTACATTTAACTTGTGACTTTCCGTGTCATTATAAAGAATACTACGGTGACCTTTCCTCTTGGTACAAGCTTGCACATATCTCTAATTATTTTATCAGCAGAATCACCGGAGCAAAAAACTTACTCATATTTTTGAGGTTCTGGATGCCAAGTGCAGGGTTATATTTTTGTTTGTGTATTTCCTTATTTGAATCAGCTTTATCAAGGTAACATTTACATATAACAAAATGCACAGATTTGGAGCACACACTTCAGTGAGTTCTGGCAGATACGCAGACCCATGCAATCACCATCCCAATCAAGATACAGAATTTTTCTGTCACTTCCCTAAATTCCCTGATGCCCCCTGCATTTAATTTTCCTACCCTTCACCCCAGGAAGCCACCAATCTATTTCCTATCGCTCCATGTTAGCTTTTGCCTGCTCTTGGTCTCCAGACAAACCAGAATTACACAGTATAGAGTCTTTTACAACTGTCTTCTTTGATTTGACATGAAGTCAGTGAGAGCCATTCACATTCTTGCAAATACTGGCCATTTGTTGATTATTATTGCTGAGTAGGATCCTATTGCATAAATATTGCCAGGATTTGTTTACCCGTTCTTCCGTTGATGGACGTTTGGGCTGTTTCCAGTTCGAGGATCTTATGAATAAAGCTGCTAAGAACATTTCCATACATGTGGACATATGTTTCCATTTCTCTGGGGTAAATACCTCAGCATGAATTACAGGGTCATGAGGTAGGTTTCTGTTGACCTTTATTAGACACGACAGGACAGGGTTATTCTCGTCTCCATTTTATAGCACGAGCTGCAGGAAGCTCGCAGGGCTCGTCCAAGGGCACGGGAAGGGGTGTTCAGGAGGACTTGGGGTCAAGCACATTGCTGGGTGAGTCTCCACTCATCTGCTTCTGCTCCTCAGAGCAACCTTGTGGTGGGGAGAATGGCACTCCCATTCTGCAGGAGAGGAAACTGAGGTTCACAAATGTGCAGCTCAATGGGCGGCGCCAGGTCCCCTTTCTCTCCCCAGCTGCCTCCTGCGAGGAGGGGCAGGAGGTCCTGGGAAGGTTGCGCATCTCCCTGCTCTTACCCTTCTGGCTTGTGTTACCTGTACCAGGTGACCTCCTGCCCAGGTGCCTGGGGGTAGTCACCTGTGATACCTGAGACAACCATTAGGGGTGGTCTTCTGGAGAGGCAGCGACTGTTCCCCCACATTTCGCTTTGAGCCCTCCAACGCTCAGCAAGAACCAGAGAGTGACCACACTCCAGCCCTGGCCCAGAAGCGTAGGGTTTCTCCCTCCCTGAAACCTGATCCTGGGTGTTTTGATCTTCTGGGCTGGTGGGTGTTGGGTGAGGGTGCTGGGCAGGGGCCGTGTCTCCCTGGCCATATCGGGCCCCATTAAAGCTGGCCTGAGTGCTTTCCAGAGCTGATTAATGGCCTGCCTGTGACCTAGAATGTCATTACTGCTGGGCCGAAGCCCCCCAGCTTGGTCCTTTGGGTCTTTACTGCTAATAATAATTGATGCTCTTTGTGTGGTTGCAGGGAAAGTTCTATCTGGTCATTGAGGAGCTGAGCCAGCTGTTCCGGTCGCTTGTCCCTATCCAGCTGTGGTACAAATACATCATGGGTGATGACTCCTCCAACAGCTATTTCCTGGGAGGGGTCCTGATCATTCTCTACAGTCTCTGCAAGGTAAGGTGGCCTCAGGGGTTGAGAACTGGTCAGAGGAAGGCTGTGTCCCTAGACCAGGCCTCAAAAGACCATGGCACTATCATTTCTGTTATCTTTTTTTTCCTTTCCTTTTTTTTTTTTTTTTAAGTCAGAGTCTCACTAAGTTTCCCTGGCTAAACTTGAACTTTCAACACTCTTGCCTCAGCCTTCCAGCCTAGTGCTTTTTATTTGTAAATTGGGATAAAATTTCACAAAACGTAAAATGAACTGCTAACCATTTTGAAGTGTGCAACTCAGTGGCATTTAGCAGAGCCACAGTGTCATGGATCTACCACCCCGCTACCTAGTTCTAAGACATGTTCACACCCCAAAACAAAAGCCGCTACCCAATAAGCAGTCAGTCCCTCATTTCGCCACCCTCCCTTCCCCCAGCTCCTGGCAACCACTTTCTGTCTTCTCAATTCACCTATTTTGGATGCTTCAGATAAATGAAATCTTGTAATATATGCCTTTTGGTGTCTGGTCTCTTTTACATAACATTTTTGAGGTTCATCCACATCGTAGCAGATGTCAGTACTTTTTATGGCTGAATCCGCCTCAGTTTCTTGCCCACAAAGCTCACCATATGCTCTCTTTCCACTTAGTCATCTTCACGACAGCCAGCCAACTTACATGCCATTATCACTCCCATTTTATAGGCACAGAAACTGAGGCTTAGAGAGATGAAGTTACTTGCCCAAGGTCAGAAATAACAGCAAGCATCAAACCCCATCGCACTGCCTCCGAAGCCTGGAGCTCTAAACCACCATACCACTGAAGTTTTTTCCCTCTTTCTTTTTTTTTTTTTTTGGTTTTTCTCCAGTACCGGGAACCAAACTTACGACCTTGCGCTTGCCAGGCAGGTGCTTTTGCCGCTGAGCTAAATCCCCAGCCCCCTTTCCCTCTTTCTTATTTCCAAAATATTATCCCTCTATGTTACACATCCTCAACAATGCAAATCAGTATGCAGTGCTTTCCTTCTCATTATTAATATAAATCAAGGGGTTCTCCCCCACACACACACAAAAAAATACATTCTCCTTTTTTGTTTCACAGTCTCTATTTCTAGCTTTAGAAAATTACAGGGGAATGTGTATGTTCTCTTTCCTTCCTCCCAGCAAGACTGGCAGGCAATCCATGCCATATCAAGCATGGGGCCTTATCCTGTTGGCAATTCTGATTGACTGGGAGTGGCAGAGTGGAGAAAGATTATTAAATTTCGGCTGGACTTGGAGAAAGAGTGCTGTGATCAATTAGCAATGTCTGCCCTGGGCTTGGGAAGGGGAAAATGCAGTATGTGTGCCATTTACTTGCTCTCCTGGCCTAGGTTGTAGGGGAGATTTTTGATACCAGGCAGCAACACAAAAGCCAAACAAAACTCATGCAAATGGGAAGAAGTTTCTTGAAAATATTCTGAGCACAAGACAGGGACAGACTCTGCTAGAAAGGTTGTTCAGGGGTCATGGGAAATCTGAACACTTTTCAGCCATCATTCTGCTCTCTTTTCAGTCATTTGATATCTGTGGCCGTGTGGGTGGAGTCAGAAAAGCCCTGAAGCTTCTCTGCACCTCTCAGGTGAGTCGGTTCCAGGTGGTCCTGACTGAGGTCCCCAAAAGTGGCAGCTGGAAATGGCAGCAGGTCCTTCCTCACCCCTCAGACCTCACAGGGCCCCTGAGGCCATGACTGTGCTCATCTTTTCTAAACTCAAACAGAATTATGGTGTCCGAGCCACTGGGCAGCAGTGCACCGAAGCTGGAGATATCTGTGCCATCTGCCAGGCTGAGTTCCGAGAACCTCTGATTCTCCTGTGCCAGGTAGGCAAGGCTGCACGTAGACCCAGGTTGAAATCTAAGCCCAACCTCTTACTTTCTGGGTGGCCTTGGGCAGGTAACTTGGCCTCTCTGAGCCTCAGTGTCATCAGTAAAATGTAGACGTGCCAGATTCAGAATGGTGTAGTGTCAGAATCCCCCAAGTGTGATCCCAGCTGCATTCCTGACCCTCCATCTCCCCTTGCTGCTTTTAAAATGAGCATGATAACAATACCCATTTCACAGCGCTGTTAGCATGCTTTAGCGAAACCGTCTATGGAGAGGGCTAAATTTGAATTACTCAGCCACAGAAGTTGCTAGTATTATATTTATGATTATAGGTGTAGTTATTATTGCCATTTATTTTCATTTTGTCAAGGGTCATGAAGCCATGGTGGTAAGTGCTGGTCAGTCGCTCTTAACTGCCTAAATGGGTCCCTTCTCCCCCTCCTGACATCAAGAGCTGGGTGTCAATTCAGCAGATGTGCATTGGGTCAAAGCATCCTATTAGACACCAAGAGGGGAAGCAGGGGGCACACAGAGCCTGTCCTCTCCTCTGGAAGCTGGTGGCCTCCTTGGGGAGACAGACACATACATAAATAACCATGAAACAAGGCAGGCGGTGATAAGTGCTGTGTAAGAGAGATTCATGCAGGGTCCCAGGGGACCAGGGCAGAGAGCAGTGCATTCCAGGCTGGGAGGATTTTTGGAGGAGGCATAAGCCTGGAGCCCAGAAGGAATGGAAAGACAGATGGCCTGTCCAACACCCTCTGAAGGTGGGACAGAAGGTGGGATCCTCTTTTAATATTCAGAAAATTTTCTGTGTGTGTTATTACTGTTTGGGGATTTTAGAAGAGTTTGTTTTTCACTTGATTTTTAGCTTTATTTCTTTTTAAATGGATCCTTTGTTTTTTTGTCTTTTTGAGACAGGGTCTGGCTATGCAGTTCAGGCTGGCCTTGGCCTCACTTTGTTGCCCAGGCTGGTCTCGCACTCGCAATGATCCTCCTGTCTCAGCCTCCTAAGTGCTGCGATTACAGGTGTGCACCACCACGCCCGATTAAAATTGATGCTTTGTTTGCATAAGTCAAAACTGGAAAAGGAGCCTGAGTCAGCCAGACAACTAAATGCAGTACTGGATCTGGAATAGAAAAGGGACATTCAAAACGCTAGTTGGGTGAAATCTTAACCAAGCCTGGCGTTTAGTAGGTAGCAATGTATCCATGTGGGTTTCTTAGCCTTGATAAATGTGTCATAGAAATGCAAAAAGATAATATTAGGGGAAACCAAAACTGAGGATGAGCATATGGGGATTTTCTGTACTATCTTTGCTACCTTTCAAAAAGCCTAAAAGTATTCAAATATAAAAGTTTATTTTCAAAAACATCGCAATACATAGAAGAATGGTGACGGACCTCCTACCTTTGTCCACCAGATGGCTAATCCTCCCTTTCCCACACAAGCTACCAGTGCGAACAGTCTCCTTCATATCTTTCCAGAGATGTTTTACAGAATTTTAACATATATGTTAAAGATACACATATCGCACACGCATCTGTGTACATGTATATACAGATGCACAGACATGCACACAGAAACTTACCTGTTTTTAAAAAGTAGCATGAGTTGAAGCATATTCTACCCAAGCTGCTTTCTATACTTTTTTAACTTGCGGCTCTGTCTTAGAGATGCGCCTTGTTTTATTTTACAGCTGAATGGCATGCCATTTTATGGTTAGAGCATTTATTTTTTCAGTATTGGGGATTCAACCCAGGGGTTTTGCACAGGGCTGTATCCCCAGATCTTTTTATTTTTATTTTTTATTTTGACATAAGGTCTTGCTAAGTTACCCAGGTTGGGCTTGAACTTGGAATCCCCCTGCCTCAGCTTCCCAGAGTGCTGACGTTCCACACATGTGCCACCATGCCCAGCGGATAGACCACGGCGTGCTTAGCCATTCCCCTGTGGAGAGGCATTTAGTAGTTTCTAGTCTGCTGTCATTACAAAGACAGTTGTCGTGAAGACTCTGAAATGTGGGGATCAGTCACACCCACCTAAAAGCATTGTGCTGATTAAGTGAATTAATTTGAGTGAAACATTTAAAGCTACACTGGGCGTGTGATGCAAGTTCAATAAATATCAGCTCTTTGGGGCATGCATCCCATTTTACCCGTGCCCGAGCTCCTTTTAAGATAGACTCCTAGCAGTGGGATTAGTGGGTCAGAGGGTGTAGCGTTTTGACAGATACTGCTAAATTGTCCTGCATGAGGAGAGATCCACTTACACTCCCAGTGTGGAGCGTGACACGGCCTCTTGCTCCCTCCTGCACCAGCAGTGTTATGAAGCCTTTCTGAGGTTTGCCAATCTGACAGGTGACAAACGCTATCTCAGCACAGATTTAATTTGCATTTTCCTAATTATGAGCATGGCTGAGCATCTTTTCATATGCTTTGGAACCATCTGTATTTCCTTCTCAGTTGCAGAGATTATTGGAATATGATGTCAAGGTGAAAGTCTTTCTTCTTCCCTGGCAGTCTCTCTAAGCCTCAGTCTGTTCATCTGTCTTCCATTCTTCTGGTACCACCGTGTCTTTCCACACCTGGATTAGAAATTCTTGGGATGAATCAGACAAAACACTATAGTCCCAGATGTAGAGTGGCAGCCACACCCAGCGGTGGTTGGAAACCACAGACATCACCGGGTTGAGCACATTTCTCAGCATTGCCCTGCCACTGTGAGCGGAGCCTGGAAAGACCACAATGGCCTGCACAGGTGAAAGGAGCGTGCTCACTTCAAACGCACCGAATGAATGAACAAATGAATGAATGGCTCAGCTCAAGTGTTACTTCACTGATAAAATTTCCCCCAACTCTGTTTCTCCAGACTAGTCTTGTTCCCAGCTACCACGGTTTCATCAATGGCTGTGGTTTTTCTTCATAGCACTTTCTCCGGTTGTTAGCTATATAGTTTATGGGGTAGCTAAGTCGTGTAAGGCCTGTCTCCCTCTGCCACATGACCAGCATCTTAAGAGTGGACAGCATGTGTCTCTTGTGTGGCAGTGAAACCAGTATTCAGTGGATGGATAAATGGGTAGATTGGATTGGATTGGATTGGATTGGATTGGATTGGATTGGATTGGATTGGATTGGACTGGATTGGACTGGATTGGATTGGACTGGATTGGATTGGATAGATGGATGGATAGATGAGATGGATAGATTGGAGGATGGATAGATAGGTAGATGGGAGGATGGATGAATGGTTGGGATGGATAGATGGGAAGATGGATAGATGGATGGTTGGTTGGATGGATGGATGGATGGATGAATAGATGGATGGATGGATGGACAGACAGATAGATGGACAGGGTGGACTGGAGGATGGGTGAAAGGATGGATGGGTGGATTGATAGATGGATGGATGGGGTGGATGGACAGATAAATGGGTGGATAGGATGGTGCTGAGGTAGAGATGTGGGTGGGTGAGTGCAAAGAGGTATAACTGGGTGAGTGACTGTAATAGGTAAGTGGATGGACAGACGGATGGGTAAATAGATGAGTAGATGGGTGAATGTGTGAGTGGGTGGATAGACGGGCGAACACATGGAAGAATGAATAGGTGAAGAACCCACAAAGCTGAGAAGCACCTTGTTTCCTCTTCTAAGAGTCATCAAATGAAGCTCCGTGTGTCACTCCTTCTGCCCCCAGCGCCCCTCCTGATCTAGGACCTGGGAAGCAGCTCGCCACTGGTCAGGCAGACTGAGCACGTTCAGAGGCTGGAACTCTGTTCAGGCACTTGTCCATTAGCCTCTGGAGCCATGGCGTGCTTGAGACGGCACAAGTTGGGGAGAGGTTGTCTTGAACACAGTCAAAAACCCGGTTTATATAAAGGATTCTTTTGTTATTGGGATGAGTGAGGATGCATGTAGAGAACAAACTGCTCTCCAGTTCTCGCTCACTATGAGCTTGTTTGAGTTTTTCTGAGTATCGTATGGTATAAATATTCAAAAAGACAGCAAGAGGATGGTGACCCCTACTGATTTTGTCCTTACAAGCTGCTCACACATTCTGGGTTAGCGGCTGTGTCTGTCTCCATCCCGACGGACACCCTCTCGGGCATCTCTTTCCCTCATAGAGGAGACGCAGGCTCGGAAAGGCAAAGGAGCACATTGGCCTGAGGTCCTGCTGCTCCTCATGCGAGAACCAGCTTTCAAACCCAGCACCTCCGATGCTCTTGACTGTGCCCTTTCCTCACAGCTTGTCCTCATGCTTTGAGGTGTCCTAAGGGCTACATTAAAAGATGAAAAGCCAGGCATGCTGGCACACACCTATAATCCCAGCTCTCTGGGAGGCTAAGGCAGGAGGATCACAAACTTCAGGTCAGCCTGGGCAACTTAGTAAGAGCTTGTCTTTAAAAAATAAATGAGGACTGAAGGATGTAGCTCAGATTTCGCTAGGTTTAATCCCCAGTACCAAAACAAAAAAAAAGATCAGAGCCCTTTCCCTAGAAATGTGCGGGATGTCCCGTGCCATCCAGCTATGACTGCTTTGCACATGGCCTCCTCAAAGTGAATGAATGGCGGAGCTGGGGCGGAGCTCATCACGCTGCTTCTGCCTCCTCCTGCATCCCCTTTGTGTCATCACTTAGTGAGGCCAACAGTGTCCCAAGCTCTGCTGACAGCCCTGAGTAACGCACTTCAGTGTGACACTGACTGTCCGTGTCATTGTCACCCAAGAGTGAAAATGATCATCCCAGACAGCCTGCAGGTATTTTAAAACAGTCATGTGATGGTATGATGTGTGTTTGTTGGTGGCATTGAGGATTGAATCCAGGGCCTTCATATTGAGCTACATCCTCAGCCTTTTATTTATTTATTTTTTTTTTAGACAGGGTCTCATAAAGTTACTGAGTTGCCCAGGGTAGGCCTAAACTTGCAATCCTCCTGCCTCAGCCTCCCAGGATGGCAGGAATATTACAGGCATGCATCATCTGTATATGTGTTTTAAAAAGTATAATGTGCTGTACCAATAATATTCAGTATCAGTGGTTAGTTCTAAGTCTGGAGATGGATAGCCTGGTTTGTGTGGTTAATGAGGATATGTGGCTATAGGGGTGTGGGTGTGTGTGAATGTGTGTGTGCATGTGCACATGTATGTGTCCTGTCTGGTAGTAGCTATGTTTTTAATAATGTCATTTTTCATAATCAAGTGCTTCAAACCTCTCTTCCCACAACCTGCCTATATACACACTATACATAGTAGAACATAGTGGGCAAGAGTTTTGGCTACAGAGTCAGGCATTTTTTTTGTATCAGTTATTCATTGCTGCGTAACAAATTATTCCAAAACATAGTGTCTTCAACATTTATGATCTCAGAGTTCAAGAGTTCGGAGATATGACCAAGAGTCCAGGCATGGTAACTGGGCATGGTGGTAGATACCTATAATTCCAGCACTCTGGGAGTCTGAAGCAGGAGGATCTCAAATTCAAACCCAGCCTGGACAAGTTAATAAGAACTCCTTCCCACCCTACCTTTCAAAAAAAGGAAAGAGAAGAATCCTGTATTTCCCGTCCACAGTTTCTCCCCTCCCATGAGGGCCTGGCTGCTGTGTGGAGGCCCTTCTCCCTACCCTGATTTTTCCTGCCTGCTCTGACCCTTTGGGCAGACAGAGTGAGCCTGGGTGAGATATAGGTGGGAGGGGCAGCCAGTCCAACCGCAAGGCCTGTGTCTTTGCCCTGCAGTCTGGAAGACGCAACCGGGGAGCAGGTCACCCAGCACCTCCTGTGTTCCCTCCCCACTGACCTGCCTGATCCTGCACATGCCCCTGGGCTCAGCAGGGCCCAGTCCTTCTCTCGACATGCGGAAGGGCCGTGAACTCCTCAGCCAGGGCTCTGAGCAGCTCTGACTCTTGGAATTTCGTCACTTGTCCTCCCTATTCTCTGAGGAGGAGACTGAGCCCCTGTGACCCTGACCGGGTCTTTTTCATCAGAGCATCTCAGAGTCTCCCTGTGGTGAGCATTCGTTTCTCCGAACTACCGACAGAGCCCCCCGGGGCTGGGCGGGGGAAGGTGGTAACAACTGTCACTGCCCTTGTTGGCATTCACCACCCAGAGGGTGGTTCAGGCCTTGATGAGCAAGGAATTCAAACAGGGCTTCTCGAAGTGTGGCCAGGGTACCCCTGGGGGCTCTTTTCAAGGGACCTGTGAGATCAAAACTATTTTTATAATAGTACTAAGACATTATTTGCCTTTTTTCCCCACTCTAGTTCTCTCATACATATATAGTGGAGTCTTTCAGAGGTCACATGACCTGTGATGAGGTCATAGCTCTGGTGGCTGATGAAACATCCGCTTGTGTATTCCTGGGCTTAAAAAGTGTCTTGGCATCTACTTCTGATATGGTAAATAGGTTTAAGTCACATGAACAAAGCTCGTTGATGTCATCAGTGATCTTTACAAATGGAAAGGGGCGTTTGAACCAAAACTTGGGAGATGTGTTAAATTAGAAGTGTGAGAAGCCAAGCACGGTGGTGTAAGCCAGTAGTTCTTTCTATACAGGAGGCTGAGGCAGGAAGATTTCTTGAGCCTAGAAGTTCAAGACCAGCCTGGACAACATAGCAAAACCCTATCTCAGAAATAACACATAAGTAGAGATCCTCCATGAATGGGTGTTGCATGAGAGAATAAAAAACTTGCAGATGTAATGGCCACATTTCATTGGCCTAACCCACGCTCAGAGCCTCATGTGACCCCAGGGGCATGTCATATCCTGTCGTGTCAGTACCTCATTTCCCGGGCAACGCTGTGAAGGCTCACTCATTCGTTCAACAACCACTGGCAGATTAAAACCGGCCCAAACCTCAGAAAACTTACCTAGTGCTGCGGCATTTGAGTCTGCAGATCACAGAGGAAGTGCGAGTGGATGCAGGATGTGCAGCTTGCAGCGGGAGAGTGGTGGAGGCAGGGAGGGCACCGTCGGTGGGGACATTGGCAGGGAACAGCGGAGGGCTGGGCTCAGGTAGACACCACCGAAAGGGGAGGTGTGGATGGAGGCTTCCAGCGGAAGTAGCAACTGCCCAGCTGAGGGGCGAGAAAGGGGTCCCCGTCAGCTCCCACAGCCTGTCCTCGAAGGCCACGTGGCCAGTCTTTATCACCGGAAGCCAACGTGTGATGAGGCTGGGGGGCAGGGCAGAAGGCACCACCATGGCAGGCTGGGTGCCTGTTCAGAATCTAGAAGCTGCTGACCCCCAGCTCCTGCCCTTCAGACCCAGGTGGGAACCTAGTATTGTCCTCGGGGCTCTGCATGGGCAGCTGTCCCCTCCTCCCACCCACGCCCCTCCACTGCCTCAGCAGCTCCACGAGGCTGTCCCTGAGTGCCTGGGGGGCCGTCACCGCAGGAGCTTCTCATAAGATGTCTCCTGCAGCCTGGAAAGGTCCCCTCCTCCCCCTCTCTTCACCACTTACCTCCTGAATCTCTTCAGGCTTTGATTCAAGCGTCCCACCTCCAGGAAGCCTCCCCTGATTACCTCCCAGATCAGATTGCTCGTCCCTCTGTTACACTCCACCCCCAGAGCACCAGGGCTCTCTCCCTAATGCCTGCAGTTGGGGACCTGCTGTAGACCATGCTAGGAATGGATTTACAAGAAGCTTAGAGTGCAGCACGGAGAGGCTGATACTACATAATGAACAGACACAAGGTAGAACCATTACCGCGCTCATAGCCAACACTTACAGAGTACTCAGTATTTACCAGACGTTATTTCAAGTGTCTTCCTTTTTATTTTTTTATCTTTCAGAAAATATTTTGGGTTTTTTTATGTTATCGTTCTCCCTAAACTTCTCATTTTGGAAAATGTCAAGCCTACAGATATGTCCAAGGCTAGTGGGAGGAGGGGTACCCTGCTATTCCTAACTATTTGCTAATCACAGATTCACTCAGCATGAGCATGTTGCTACGCTTGTCTCTTTTGATATAAATTTTCCCCTTGAAGCAGTTTTGGGAGTAAGTTGCAGACATTGTAATTCTTTACCCCCAAAATACTTCCGCATGCATTGTCCAAGAATAGCCACAATTTCACCAGGAAATTTAAATAATGTAGTATTGTCTAATATGTGGTGATATATCTGAATGATCCCAGCTGTCTTCAAAATGAGCCTTAAAACCAGGGCTTTTCTCCCCTCCAGGGTCCAGCCAAGAATCATAGATGTGCTTGACTGTCATGGCTAAGTGATTTTAAATATCAGCCAAACATTTTAAGAGGAGCTTACTCTCTCCATTTTACAGATGAGGAAACTGAGGGTCAGGGAGGCTAAGTTACTTTTCCGAGTTGTGTGGTCTGAGACTGGGGAGACCTGTTGGGCTTTATCATCTCCCTGCCTTTCTCTTGATTCCTGTGTTCTACTCCCCACCCAGCAGGCAAGTGGCTCTTTTTAAACTGCAAATTATATTAGTTCACTCCTCCACTCAGCCCTCTACCATGGCTCCCTACTTCTCTGAGAATAAAAGCCAGAGTCCTCCCAGTGACCCACAAGGCACAATCGCCCAGCTCTCTGGCCTCATCTTCCTCTCTCACCTCACACACCTCCTGCTCAGCCACACTCTCCTTGCTGTTCTCCCAGCATGCCAGGTACATGTCAGCCTCAGGGCCTTTGCACATGCTGTCCTTGCCCAGCAGTGCTGTTCCCTAGGTAGTATCAGGGCTTAATTCTCCTGTAAGATTCACCCAGAGCCTAGGGTTGTAGCCCAGTGGTAGAGTAATGCTTAGCATGCATGAGGCCCTGAGTCTGATCCCAGATACCGCCCCTATTCCACACGCCCTCAAAGATTTACCCCAATACCAGTGTCTCAGTGAGGTGCTACAGGCCACCTCCCTGTGTTTTCCCAAGCACTGATGCTCACACCCTGTGTGTTTTTCACAGTGCCAGTCCATCCCCAAGGCAGTGCCAGTTGGGGAGGGCAGGGCCACGTTGTTTGGTTCCCCTCTGTGTCTCCAGTCCCTCAGTGGCCACATGGTGGCTGTCCCCGCAGCACGTGTTCTGTGAGGAGTGCCTCTGCCTGTGGCTGGACCGCGAGCGCACCTGCCCGCTCTGCCGCTCCGTTGCCGTGGACACGCTGCGCTGCTGGAAGGACGGGGCCACATCGGCGCACTTCCAGGTATACTAGCGCCAGACCTCAAGGATGCCCAGCAGGTGCCTGAGGGTCAGCGCCCAAGTCCTGCACTGGGGGTTTCCTGGAAAACAATCTCCAGCACCGAGGTCAGGCTTCCGCCAGCTCCAGCCCCCAGGGTAGGCCTGGGCCTTCACCTCCGCCTCCACCCGCCTTCCTCCCACGTTCTGCAGGACAGTGAGAACACCTTCCCCTCCAGGAGGGGAGGCCTCCTCCTGCAGATGCAGTCTGCCCCAGGTAGGTCATCCACCCTCCTCCGAGTCAAGGAATCTGTAACACATGAAGTTCCTCCCTTCTCTTAACCAAGTACCGAGTTCCTAGTACTCAGTGCTGCGAACTGGGGAGGGGCATGGCAGTCACTGCCTCGACACATGGCCCGGGCCTGCAGTGACACTCTGAAGTATTTTCAGAGTCCAAGCTGCCGTCTACCTAGATTAACTTAATGGATCGGTCACTTAGCATGTGCCAGGCACAGAGTCGAGCATCTAGTGTGGATCACTTCCGGTCATCCTCACCACGGTCCTGTCGTGGACTGTGGTACACTTGGCCCACTCCCACTTGACAGCTGCGGAAACTGAGGCACCAAGTGTGATGTGGTAACTCTCCCCAGAGTCCTCTGACTAGCGAGGGCTAGCTGAGCTCCCAGCCATCACGGGCCTGGTCTGGCGTCAGAGTCCGCTGAGGCTGCAGGTGTCGGGCCCAGCAGACCTGAGAGGTTGAAAGCACAGCGGGTGGTTTCGATGCCCCTCCCTGCTTAAGACTTTGTGGCCTTGCTGGGTACGGTGGTGCCTGCCTGTAAACCCAGCGCTTGGGAGGTTGAAGCAGATCAAGAGTTTGAAGCCAGTTTGGGCTACATAGGAAGATCCTGTCTCAAAAAACAAACACAAAGGAGTGCAGCACGGGTGTACCGCATCGTGGGTACGGACCACACTGAGAATGTGAGCCGTGCGCGCCAGCTCCTGAAATCCGCTGGTGGCTGCGCCCGTGGAAAGACTTCCAGCTCTTCTCCTGGGATCGGGCTACAGTGCTCAGTCCCATTTGGGTTCAGATATGATATCCCTGGGTGTCCCGTTCCTGTTTCTTTTCTCCTCCTTCCATCCTGTCGTCTCCCTCACGCCTGTCAGCAGCTTCTGTGGACCTGGCTATCTCCTCCAGGAGGCTTCAGAGCAAAAGCGACAATCCGTAACGTGAGCCAGGGGGTGGTGTGGACCACAATAGATACCATGTTTTGTGATCGCTGTGACAAGGCTGTTTGTCTGCCCCTGCAACTCCTGCTTGGAGATCTGGGCTACGATGGCAAAGGTGACACAGAAGCCACTGGAATCTTGCCCACCCTACCGCTCTCTCAATTCTTTCTCTTGTCGTCAACCTCAGCACAGTGGCATGTGGCACCAGCCGAGTTCCAGAGAAAGCCTCTGTCTGACTAGTGAGCAGGTTAGCATGCCAGCCCCAGGGACAGAACAGAGCCCTGCTCCCCGCCGGCAGGTGCAGGACATTTGTCCCCGTGTGCCGCCGTGCCGGGACTTCATCTTTTGCTTGACATCCTTGGCTCTTTCCTGCTGCCCAGCAAGACTCCCCTTCCAGGGCAGCATGGCATCTTTCAAGCTCTGTTACTATGGTGACGGCTGTGATGTTAACAATCCCACTTGTCTGGATAATCAAGTAAGAAAGGGAAGCAGAGGGAAACATACAAGTGGATTCGGCTACTCTGTCCCCTCCACCTTCTCCAAAACAAAGCAACAGGCACTTCGGCCCCTGGTTCTTATCAGAGAGAGCGTTGTGCCCGCCAGTGCTGTCAGAGGCACGAGGGGCGGGAGCCGGCCAGGACTTACTCAAGGGCCAGCGCGGGATGGAGACGACAGAGCGGCCTGTTGGGAGGCAGACCCGGAATCCTGGCTGCAGACTCCTGACCGCGTGGCTCTGGGAAGTCAGTCCCTTTACCTGCTGTCACCATCGCCGGGGTGACCAAAGCCGGTGTGTTGTTTGCTGGAACCAAGGCAACTAACAGTGCGGGTTACTGGCGGATACACCCATGGTTTCGCCCATTACACCCATGCCTCCGAAGGAAGTGTTCCCTTAGCATTTTGCAGACAATGAGCCATGCCTCTGACACTATAAAGAATGTCACCTGTGGGGCACCTCTGGGGGCAGGTGGGATGTGTTTGTTCATTCCCTGCCCTCCAGGGAATCTTCACATCTGGAGATTTTCTTCTGGGTGGGAGGATTCTCTCTCGGCCCTGGAGGGGAGCAGAGGCTTCCAAAGAGATTTTCAAGCAGCAGGCTGCTCCGATTCCACTACGCTGGAGTGGAAGCAGCCAGGAGTCCCTGCCGAAGCAGAAGAGTGTCGCCGTCCTTTACCCACGTTCCCTGCAACTCATTGGTTGTAAACAGGATTAATCAAGTATCAGGTTCTGAGCGTCCTGCTCTTAATATTTTATGACTCACTGAGTCACAGAGCCCTCGGAAATAAATAGTCCTGTTCATAGAAGCACACCGGAAGGTAATCCATGTGTGGGAATAAGGAGGGTGCACTCTGGACTTGGATCCAGAGAGGAGGTGCTGTGGAGCCTCGTGACATCCCAGATGCTCAGGAGGACGTGTGACAGTCCTGGGATCTTTTAATACTTTCCTTCTGGGGCAAGCATCTGCCTTCAGTGTCTTTGTGTCTCCTGAAGTACCCTCTGCTGATAAATGTCATCTGTTGACAGAACTCGTGTTCGTGTCTTGATTATCATGTCAGCTCTTGAAGGCAAGTGGAACTGCTTCAGGTGAAACCAGAAGCGGCGCTTTGTGGAGGGGGTCATGAGCATCCATCGGTTCCTCCCAAAGCGGTCTGCTGAGGTGCATGTGACTTACTAGGGCTGAGGGAAAGAGCAGGTCAGGGGAGGAAGCAGAGCTAGCCAGTGAGTTCTAGGGAGGCTCCAGCCTCAGCTTGATCCCCGGGGGAGCACCACAGAAATACACCAGCCAAGCTGAGATGGTAGTACACGCCTATAATCCCAGCACTTGGGAGGCTGAGGCAGGAGGATCGCCATGAGTTTGAGGCCAGCCTGGGTTGCACAGTAAGTTCAAGGCCAGTCTGAACTACAGAGTAAGAGCCTGTCTCAAAAACAAAACCAGCTAGTCCTTGGCTCCGGGTTGGTGGGGGTGGGGCTGTCATTTCAGGCTCTCCACTGAGGAGGCCCCAGTGCCCAAGGAGAGATACCTGGAGCCTCAGGTGCCAATGAGACACACAACTACAGGATGGGTACACAGAATTGGCAGAAGGGATCAGGAATGGCTCAGAGAGGCCCTTATACTGCTTACCACTGGGGCTGCCTATCATTTATATGAGCCCAGTACAGGCTGATTCAAGAAGGTTTGCCTGGGTGCCAGATTATGGTGGATATTTAAATATAAATTATTAGCATTACTTGAGAATTCTGTGCCTCTCAGAGCAACATGGTGATATCTACCATAAAAACATCATTGGGCAAAACCTTTTGGTTGCCATTGTTAGAAAACCAATTCAAATATGCCTTAAATTTTAAAAAGGCTTTATTTGGTTCATGTGATCCTGTGGGCTTCAGGTACAGCTGGATCCAGGGGCTACAGATATGCTATGGAATCCTGCGTCTCCATCCCTCTACTCTGTTTTCCTCCAAGACAGCTGGGTCACATGCGGTGGCAAGATGACCCTGCAGTTCTGTGCTTATCTTCCAACAGCTTAATGACCTTAACAAAGACAGCTTTTACATCCCCAAAGCTCAAGCCAACATCCTAAGCTGACCGTCATTTATTTGTCTCTGGACCATAGGGTCTGGAGGATGTGAAGTGTTGTTATGGGTCGAGTGTTGAGCCTTGGAGGTGTGGACAGAGGTGGGTGGGAGGCTGGTGTTAGCCCCTCTAAGCCACCTGGGCTGGGTTGGGTCTCCAAAGGAAAGGAGAAGGTCTACTATCTTAAAAAAAAAAAAAAAAAACAAGCTATCCATAACCCACTATTCTTAGGAAGGGACTTGAACCTGGCCTCTGGGTATGTCTCAGACCAGGAATGTGCAGAACCCAACCAGAGTGACCTGTCTGCCCATAGCTGGGGACATCAGCTCACAGACACATTCACTTATCCATATCATGTGCACAAATCATGGCTTTGCACACTGATTTAAGCGCTTCCACCCAACCTGTTGTTTAACCCAGGGGCAGCGTTTAAGTCACCCCTTCTCTTGAGGGGTTCTCAGGACTTAGAGAAGGTGGTAAGTGGGTGGCCCTCTGCTGCAGGGAAGGTTGGGGTGTGGAGGACCCAAGGTTCTGATTCAGTGGTCCAGCCAGACTGCCCCATGGTCTTTGAGGCCCAGCCTTCCAAATGGAAATGAAGACACAAAAGCCTTTGGCTAGAAGTGCACAACCAATTTTTTAATAAAATCATTACAAATATGTACAAAGCATTTCCAAGGTATGAAATTCCTCTTACAAAAGAGCACAATGAACCAACAGCGTCAGAACCCAGAACAGAATGTCCCCAAGCTTATTGCCTCTCTGGCTGGGCCAGGGGACCCACCCAGGTTCCCAGTGCCCTCACAGCCGTTCTTGCCACGCACACGGGCTCCTTGGTGCTTATAGTGCAAAAGACCTAGGGGGAGGGACTTGGGGGATTCAAATAGGAGAGAAGGCAGGAGGGAAGTGACAGCTTCCCACCTAGGCAATGGTCGGACAGACCCTGTTTGCAAATTAGATGTTCCTGCCCCAGACCTTACTGAAACCAGGAACACAAAGAGTAGGGAGTGAGTCCGCAAAACCCACTAACCCACGAGAGCCTGTGCTCCGGGGTCCCCAAATGTGACACTTTTCCCAGCGGGCCTCAGTCAGGCTCCCAGCTGGTTGCTGGGCCATCCATATGTACTTGCAGTTCACCTAGCAATGCTTGCCCTTGACCTACAAAGCTGTGGTCCACCTCACGAGGAGACCCAGGATAGCAGAGCTGGCAATTCATATGGGGGGGTCATACAGACTTGGACCCAAACCTTGGCTCAGCCACGGCACTCTTTGGGCAGCCTTAGCCACACTGCGTAAACTCTCTGAGCCTCAAATGTCAAGGGGGACTAACAGTACGGTCAGCTGGAGTGGGTGTGCAGAATCACAAGGGGGCACACGTGCAAAGCACAGTCCGCAGTGCTCAGCGGTGGCCAGCTCTCCGGAAAGGGGAGCTGTGGTCACTGAATAAAGCAGTGAGGACCAGTCTGCATGCTGTGGATGAGTGGAGGGCACAAGCTTCTTAATCGCCATCGGCTGATTGCGTGGCACACGGTAAATACTACACAACAATCAGCCAGCAGGGCTTGGGGTCACAGAGGGGACATGACAAATCTGTTAAAAATTGTGAACCAGACTAGAAAGGGACATTTCACATCGTCTGGTTCCAAGCTGGTCTGGCCCTTCAGGATCGATAAGTCAGTCTCTTCTGAGGTGGAACTCTACAACCTGGCACCCTATAGATGCTCAATAAATAGGCGTTGAGGAAATCAATTCAATGTTTAAAAATAAACTTTCAGCTTACGCTTTAAAATGACACTTGGACACCAGTTTCCTCCCTCCACGGAGCTTTTCCATTTGGCTCCCATAGGACTAACTGGGGTCTAATGTGCCTCTGACTCCCTAACCAACCTCTGTCTCCCCATTCCCCTGGGTTGACTTAAGGGAGTTTTCAGAAAAGAAATTGGCATCAGCACCGAACAACAAAATCTGTGTTCTGGTCACTGCAGCTTCTAGCACCAAGCGGACACGCCAAAAAGTCCCCAGTGCTGCTCCAGTGTCCCCAAAAGACACTTGTGTAGGAGAAGGATGCGTGAAGATTCAGCCAGTTCCCCAGCAGGCTAGAATGATATTTTATCAATGTCAGAAATATGACAAGAAAGATAGAACTACATGAGATCAGCTCCATAGATCGTAAAACCAGTCACAGCTTCATTGTTCTGTGACAGTATTGTTTAAATCACCGTGTTCCCCATATCAAAATAGTAAAGAAACAAAATGAGACCACTGAAAGACGTGGAAAAGAAATCTCCAGTATGCCAATAAAGGGGAAGGTGGAGGTGGGGACGGGAATCATCTTTAGATGCCCCTGGTGTAGCACCATGGACAGCAGCCAGCGGGGCTGGTGGGCTCTCCAAGAAATTTACTCAAAGTACATCTAGGACAAGGGGAATAGGAAATGGAAACCCAAACCCGGAGAGCTGGTTTTTTGTGGCGGGGTGGGGGATTCAGGAGAGAAGCTTCCAGAAGGGAATGGATCTTATCTGGAAAGCGTGGGGTCCCACGGGGCTGCAGTCCCTACAGCTCCCAGACTCCCCACCCTCAAAGAGCAAGCAGCACCACTAGGAGTGAGGAAGGAAGGGGCCCCTCACCTCATTATGCAGCCAGCTACCTAAGCGATGATCTCAGAGGCCTCCTTCTGCTTTGCACGGACACACACACATGCACACACACATACACACGCACACACTGCTGTCTGCTGAAACCCGATATGAGGTCTTTTTTAAAATTTATTTCAAAGCCTCCCTCCCTCGCTCCCTCCCTCTGTCTCTTCATAGCCGCTCTGCAGTGAAGCTAATCAAAATCAATGACTCCTTGGCAGCCAGAGGGAAGGGGGGGGGCGCCAGCACTTTGCACACTGGGGAAATCTTTTTTTAAAAAACACACAAAAAAATCCATCCCACTATCTCATGCAATCCAAGTAATGTAACAGGAGAGACGGTGGAGACAGTATATACATATATATATATCTATATATATCTATATATATCATGCTTCAATTTTCTAATACAAATGTCCATCAAGAAGTCAAATCTCATATAAAAACAAGCATTAAAAACAACCCCTTGTCAAAAATCGGGGCAGTTGAGAAGTGCACTCAAATTAATAATATGCAAGAAAAGGCCAGGATTTGATACGTACACAGTTTCTAATAATACATGAGAATATGTACAAGGGACTTGGCTGTAAAGCTCCCTCGGGAGGCCGTGGTGCCCAGTTCTCTCAGCATTGCGGCTTCATTGAAATCAAAATTGCCCCAAATGCCAACCCCAGCGTTGGGAGTTTGGATCCTCCAGGGGAAACGTCATCAGAGCAGGCAAGTCAGGGTCCTGGGGGAGAAAAATGGGATCCTCTGACCTTTCACCCTTTCCTTGGGTCTCTAGGGGCCAGCACATCCCCACTTCAATCTTAAAGGTACAGCCTTAAAGAAGCAGAGAACTGTAAGTGAACACAATTGTACTAGTGGGAATCCTGTCCCCAGAAAACGAATCAGTAGGACTTTCGTCACTAGCTAAAAAAAAGGACAAAAATACAAGCAAAGACCATTCCGGGGAGTCTGCCCTCTCAAAGTCCCTGACTCGGTGAGCCCCTCACCTGCTCCCCTCTGCGGCCCCTGCCTGCTCGCTGGTCCCCGCAGACATCACCTGGGGGAAGGCTCCAGTGGCGGGGGCAACACACTTTCCAAGAAACCAGCTTTCTTTTTTGTTTTGCCGAGTTCAGTTAGGGGTGGGGGCATACAGAAGTCGGTGTGTGGGGGGTGTTCCCTTGCTTTTAGCAGTTCTGGGTTGCATTTTTCTTGAAAGGAATCTTTCAGCAAACATAAGGCATGGATTAAAAAACAGCGGAAGTGGAGAAGAAAAGGAAGGTAGGAAGGAAGGAAGGAAGGAAGGAAGGAAGGAAGGAAGGAAGGAAGGAAGGGAGGAAGACAGGAAGAAATCCAGCTCTCAGCTTGCAGCAACCCTAACAAGCTATACAGACTTGAGGACCTGGTGGTTGTCAGTAAGGCGTCATTCATTCCCTCTCAGCGCCCAGTGCTGTAACACCCGCTGCTCCTGCTGCTGGCCTCTTAAACAAGGGCTACCTGCAGCCCAGCCCAGCAGGCCCCTTTGTCCCTAGGCACTGGCTGGTGACCTGCAAAGCCAGCCTTGTCAGGTGACTCTGAGTCCTCCTCCCAATGCCTTGCCACCTCGGCCTTGAAAATGGCAGTGACTGTCAAAAATCGGGGCACTTGAGAAGTGCACTCAAATTAATAATATGCAAGAGAAATAATACCTGTTTTCCTTGGATTTTTAAAAACAAAAGCAAAAAATAGTCGTGGCTCCCTGAAAAGTCTTTGCAGCCAAGCCTCAGTCCAGCACACATCTTTTTTTATAGCCCTTCTAGAAACTTCTGAAAATAGTAGCTTATCCTGGTGTGCATGGGGGGGGGTGCGGTTAAACCTCTGACAGTCAGTGAGATGTTGGTACATTTCATCTAAATGACCCGGTCCCTCCCCCAGTGTCCCTTGGTTATAAATCACTCTCCAACAGAACATAGCCATTTCTTGGCTCTTTAACCTACAAACCTAAGCCCTGAAATCCCCTGGGAAGCAGGGGAGGCCATAGGCTGAACTCTCAGGGTATTTCTGCAGGGGCAGAAGAGATAGCAACCAAGCCACACAGGAGGTCTCAGTTTTCCACCTCCTCATCGCCAGCCCAGCCGTCTCCTCCTCCCTCCCGGACTCCAGGGTTTGCTCCCCACCACCTCTGGGCCTTCACCCCCACATAGAGAAAGAGAAGGAACTCTCAAGTGGCACTTCTGCGAATCATCCCTTTTTAAAAAAATGCGAAACATCAAAATAGAGATCTCTCTTATCCCCCTGGCATTCCAGGTCTGTCAACAGAGGACCATGGAAACGCCAGGAAAAACACACTTAGCACCAGCAAAAGTGAAAGCGAAGCACCAGAGACACCAGACTGGAGGGGGGGAGGAATCCCATTTCTCTGACTGTGACAGTGGGATCTAGCGATCTGTCTCGATGAGGACAGAGAGAGAGGCTAGGACATGTCAAGAAATGGAGGCACCCCAGAATGCCCCTACGGGGTTGGCCCCAAGTCCTTGCTTGCTTGTTCTCGCTTGCCTTTTGCAATTTTACCTCTTATTCCACCAGCATCTATGCTCGGGCAATCGGCAGATGCTGAGGCTAATCCCCACCAGTCTTTGCAAATTTCCTAGGTACACAGCAGCAAGCATCTCTCTTCTGGTGGCCCAAACATTACAAAGTATCAGAGTTCACATCGCAAGGTGCGGAGAGGGAAGGGACCACGTCCTCGACAAGGCATGCACTGATACGTAATATTCATATTTTCTCTTTTTTGTTGTATATATAGAGCTATATGGAAATAGCATTGGGGTGTCTGTTTCTGCAGCTGGCTTCCCCGGGGGTTTCCCCAGTCCCGTTCCGTGTTTCTGCTGTCACTCCTGGTGCCGTCTTTATCCTCCACTTCCTTCTCGAAGGGCCACCCGTGGCATTTCAAGCTCTGGGCTCCCCCTCAGGAAAACGGGAACCAGCTTTCTCCAAGGACACAGGGTTTCGCCAACCTGCAGAGAGAGAGAGGTGTGTTTGGGTCAGTATGGACAGGTGCTGGGGTGACATCAGAGACCCGGACCTCTGCACAGACAGCCTGGGGTTGGGGGACAGGAGCTGCTACGTTCTCTGACTTTGGAAAGGTCAGAGCTAGTGCTTCTCCCCAACCCCCAGATAGTAGCCTCCCCTAGATGGACATTTGTGCCCATGTACACATACACGTCTCAGTGTTCAGACTTAGATATTTACACCGGCTGCTTCTGAGATTTTTTTTTTTTAAAGGAAAGAGTCTAGGGCTATTTGACTGTTTACTCCTCCAATTTAGGAACAAGACTTTTTTCCTCTACTGATTTCATAGATTCATATTCGAAGGAGAGTTGCAGACAGTCTCTGCTCTTTTTTAATTTTTTCATTCATTCATTCATTCATGCATGCATGCAGGCAAGCATACATTCCAAGCAGAGGAGAAAGAAAGGTGATATACAGCCAAATCTTTTTTTTTTTTTCCCCCCGTTGGTCTTTTTGAGACAGGATCTCACTATGCAGTTCAGGCTGGCCTCAAACTCACAATGATCCTCCTGCCTCAGCCTCCTGAGTGCTGGGATTACATGTGTGCACCACCATGCCCGGCTACAGCCACATCTTCATTCCTGCCCTTGAAGATCTCAGGAGCCAACAGTCGGAGACAGAGAGAAATCGAAGATACAAACTCACCTGATGAGCAGCGGGACCGAGGGAAATATGGGCTATGGGAGCCATAGGGAGTGGCAGCTTATGAAGGAAAGAGGGAGCCAGAGAAGGCTTCCCAGAGAAAGAGCCAAGTACCTGCTGAGAACCGAAGGATGCCAAGGAACTAACCAAAATAAGATATGCAGGGCAGAAAAAACAGCACACACCCAAGAATGTCAAAAACATGGGTCCGCAAAAACTTGCATGCACACAGATGTTCACTGCAGCATTATTCCTAATCACCCAAAAGTGGAAACCACTCTGATATTCCAGATGATGAATGGATAAAGATTACCTAAGCAATGAAATTTTTTTTTTTTTTTTTGGTTTTTCTCTGGTACCGGGAACCGAACTCGCAATGAAATATTATTTGGAATGAGATATGATTGATACCTGGTACAAGACAGATGAACCTTGCAAATGTTATGCTAAGTGAAAGAAGCCAGATGCCAAAGGACAATTATTATATTATTCTGTTTATATGAAATGTCTGCAATAGACAGTTCTTTAAGCTTGAAAGCTGAAAGAGGGTTACTTACATTTGAGGGAAGGGGAAAAATGAGGGAGTGACTGTGAATGGGTACAGAGATTCTTTTAGGGAAACAAAAAATATTCCCCAATTGATAATGGCACAATAAATATACTAAAATAGGGAATATATTACAAAATAAAAGACACTGACTTGTGCCCCTTGAAAGAGTGGGTTTTATGGTTACAAGTTAGCAGGGGAGATTTTTTTTTTTCAAAAGAACTTCACACGTTCCTCTGAAGCAAGTGGCGTGTGGAGCTCCATGGACTAATACAACTAAATGGCATGGGGGAGAAAGTGGGAGATCATTTTACTACTTCCAGGTTGGAAGGGGCCCAGATACTGACTTGTAAGAACTGAACCATCAGCTTCGTTGGCCTCTGCCTTCCTGCTGAATTTGGCCAGCAGGCAGAACAAATGGAAAGTAAGATCCTGGATCTGTATTCCCCAGCTCTCTCCCTTCTGGCCACGGGTTGGCCACGGCACCTGCCAGGCAGCAGCAGCGCCCCTCCCAGGTCCCTGCTGTTGTCAGCCCCGGGGTGCTGCGTTGTCCCTTGCTGCTTTCCTAAACACCGCCCACATCTTTACCCTTGAGCCCTTACCACACCCTCCTCGGATGACTCAGTTTAGGGCTACCCTCTGCCTCTTACTTGGACACTGACTAATAATATGATGGCATGGATGAGATGAGTCATCGACACGTGGCCCCCCACAGTCTACATGAGGTGACAGTCACAGGGACCCAAATCAGTGACTACAGAGCTGTTCTTACTGACCTGCTGAGATAAGCGACAAAAGACCTCTGCAGCCTGCCTATCTCCTGCCCTCTCCGCTGCCACCCCTCGAGGGCACAAGCACAGGAGAAGTTGTGCACGGCTGCGTGGCACAGCTGTGTGACCCCCTCTATTTCCAAAGAAGACTGAATTTGAGTCATCAGTCATTTCCATTGATAAACATTCGATTTAGTTTATGAAATCAACTTTTGTAACCCCTAAAAATCTCACTTACTTGGTTTCTAGCAACAGATCTACAGAGTGAAGACCAGTAGCATCCTGCAGCATTAGTCTGTGACAAAATTGTGCTGCCTTAAAGACAGGTACAAAAGGAAAAAATGAAGGATGGTAGCCAGGCACAAGAGCACATGCCTAGAAGCCCAGCATATTGGAAGGATGAGGCAGGA
The DNA here is from genome assembly GCF_000276665.1 of Chinchilla lanigera. NCBI lineage: Eukaryota > Metazoa > Chordata > Mammalia > Rodentia > Chinchillidae > Chinchilla > Chinchilla lanigera. The sequence continues at coordinate 14,247,957 of NW_004955455.1, read as the reverse complement.
GGATCTCAAGTTGAAGCTCAGTCTGGGCAACTTAGCAATTTAATGAGACCCTGTCTCAAAAGAAAAGAGATAAAAGGACTGGGGATGTAAATCAGTGTGAAAGCCTTGGGTTCAATCCCCAGTACTGCAAAAGAAGTTTACTGAGCACCTGCTAATACTAATTGCTGCTAAATGTGTTGGCTGTGTGCTCCAACACATTTAAACATTGCTCTCCATACTAGAGAAGGCCACACGGCAGACCTCCATTTGCTTTCAGTCTTACTGGAGAAGGTATGACAAGCAGGTGCCAATACTGAAAATGACCATCGTCCCAAGGTGTATTTCTAGCTCAGAAGTCAAGGTGTGACTCCATTTACCAATGAAGTTTTGGGAGGATGTGGGATTTTCATGGGGACTTTTCTTTCCTTCTTTCTTTTTCTTTTCATCCTTGGAAACAAGGAGGAATCATTTAGGTGAGAAAGGGAAGAGATGAATATGACTCAGAAAACCCATGAGGAGCAAGAAACTGCATCCAAAAGTCTTAGGAATCAAGGTTGTGGCAGATAAGGTCAGTTGAACACTAACCTTAAAGCTAGATAAAGTTAGCTGAACACAGATGATGAAAGGAAACAATGGCTTCAGGAGAGATGAGAGAAACTTTTTGCAGAGCTGTGGTTGACTGCATTCATGAAAGGAATGGCACTTTCTTACAAAACTAGGTGAGTCCAGCAACTGATTTCACTTTTCCTACCTGTGTGTCATTGAACTTGCAATGAATCTAAGAGCTCCTGGGTGTATTAGTGAGATTTCCACGACTACAACAATTTACCCGCAATAATCAACTTAGAAAGAGGAAAAGGTTCTTTTGGCTCACAGTTTGGGAGGGTTCAGTCCATGATCAGTTGGCCTCCTGGTCTTGGAGCCTGTGGTGAGGTAAGCAGTTCAAGGCCAGAGCACAGCTGCGGTGGAGCAGAGCTGCTGGCTCCCCTCGTGGTGGACAGGAAGGAGAGAGGAAAAGGAAGAGGCTGACTCCCAACACCGCTCCCACAGTGCCCTACCTCTTAGAGGTGCCATCACCTTCCCTAATAATACCACAGGCTGGGGACCAAGGGGACTTATCCAAACCATAGCCCTGGGGCTGCTACATGGGTCAACCCTAGAACCCATTTATTTGTTGGTACAGATTGGGATCCACAGTGCAACGTGAGCCCCAGGGACAGCTCTGCATAGCATGTTTGCTCCCCACACTGTGGGTGCTGTATAACCAGCCCCCCAATCAAATAATGGGCTTGTGCACACCCTTACAGAGGGATCCTATCTTGGCCACATGACTGAGTTACACAAGCATGCTCAAGGATGTCCTCTCCAATACAAAGACTGAAGATATGTCAAGTATAGTACATGCACCTGCCTAAGATGAAGGCAAACACTGTGTACTGCCAAAGTGTGCTAATAAAAAGTTCGCTTTAAAAAAAAGAATGTCACCTCCAGCTTGATCTGTAGTAACTGCAGCAATTTGGAAACAATCCGCTTGTCCATCAATAGAAGACCAGATTGATAAATTACACTGCATACATCTTAGGAAGACAGAGCTGTAAATGTGCTGAGACAGAATGATGGCTATGCTTCTTAACCAAGAAAAGACCAAATACTAAAATACTTACTTTTCGTTTAAAGAATATGTGTGTGTACAACACACACACACACACACACACACACCCCAGGTTGACTAACCCTTATCTGGAGACCAAAAGTTTTGGATTTCAGATTTTTTCAGATATTAGAACATTTGTATATGCATAAGGAGCTAGCTTGAGGACTGGGTACAAGTTTAAACACAAAATTCACTTTACACAGTATTTGTAGTATACCTGTGCTTTGACTGTGACCTCTCGTGTGTGTGTGTGTGTGTGTGTGTGTGTGTGTGTGTGTGTGTGTGTAAATTTGGCAGAGAGGCAAGTAGTATAATGGTTGAGCACAGACTCTGGAACCAGATGCTTGAATTTAAATCCTGATTTAGAAGATTAAATGCTGTGTGATCTTGAGTCCGTTATTTAACCTTTCTGGTCCTCAGTTTCCTTAGCTAGAAAAAGAAGATAGGAACAGTGCCAATCTCGGTGCTGAATTATGAGACTAAAAATATTACCATGTGCAGAACATTTAGAAGCCATGAAACAGTAAGATCAGCATTTGTTATTATTGTTGTTATTTACTCCACAGAAATACATTTAGGGACATAGTACAAAGAGTACCTAAATTGCTTCATATACTTTAATTTTGCATCATTTATTTTACATAATAGATATACGTATAGATATAGATATAGTTTTCTTTCTTTTTTTAATTTTTTGAGACAGGATCTTGCTAGTTGCTAAGTTATCCAGGTTGAGCTTAAGTTTGCAATCCTCCTGCCTCAGCCTCCCAGAGTGCTGGCATTGATGGTGTGCCCCATCTTGCCTGGTTCATCCTTTCTTCCTCCCTCCCGCTTCCCTCCCTCCTTCCTTTCTTTCTTTCTTTCTTTCTTTCTTTCTTTCTTTCTTTCTTTCTTTCTT
>NW_004955455.1:14239395-14240683 GCF_000276665.1 Chinchilla lanigera | reverse complement strand
GGCCTCGAGCGCGGGCGCCGCGCCAGCTTCCCGAGGTGTCGGCGCCCCGCGGGGCTCGGCCCGACCCGGCGCGCTTAAGACGAGAGCCAGAGGCCAGAGCCCGGCAATCAAGTGCCTCGGGCTCGCTGACCTTTGATTTTCACCTTTGCCCTTAGGCCTATTAACCTTGGTGGCCTCAGCTTAGGGGCACCTGATTCTCTCCACCCCTGCTGTCTGCAGCGCCCCTCTCTTATTCTAAAACTTGGAAAAAGGGTCCCTACACGCTTGCTCCCCCAAAGCGCCTACACAGTGCCAGGTGCACAGCTAGTGCCCAGTAATTCCCGCGCCCCAATGGCCTAGCACATTTCTGTCAGCCGCACCAAACACACTAGGCGCGCAGTAGCCGCCTCTGCGCAATGCCTAGCGTACAGCAAGCGCTTCACACATTCCCTCCCTATACGGCCTCGCACCAGAAGGGCTTAATACACGCTTCTCCCTAGGACTTTCCCCGCGGAGTCTCGCTAGGGGCCTCAGATTCCATCTCACTTCTAGGACCTTTCATCGCCGCAGCTACCACTGTCTGTGACAGGAAGCCAAGCTCCCGGAACAGGACACCTCTCCGGAGAAGGAGCGACGAAGTTGTCAGGACGGAAGAAAACCAGGAAGTTTGCGGGCCTTGGGGAGAAAGACCCAGCCAGCCAGTAACCCGCAGGGCGATCACAAATAGAGACCCAGAAGGGGAGGGGGGCACCGCAGGGCTGGAGACGGTGGCGACTCGGGAATGGCAGGCGCTTGCTCGGCTGGGGCCCGGGGACTTGTCTTGAAACCGAGGTGCATAACAATTACTTGTGGCTGGTAAGCGCGTTCTAGGGCAAGTGCACTTTTACTTGTGTTGCGTGCTTTACTCTGCGGGGCTGGTGGCGATTATGGAGGTGAAGTCCTCCCCTAAGTCACCGCGCTAGAGAGTGGCAAAATGAGAGAAAGGTGAGCCTGAGCCTCGCTAGCGGGAGCGAGGACCGGTAGCAGAGGGGAACGAGGACGTTTTCACGAGAAGGGCTCAGAGGAAGACGAAGAAGGGACGAGAAGAAGCCAAACTTGCCACTCTCCCGCTCCCGGGCCACCCGCGCCCAGATGCCGCGCCCTGGCTCTCGCTCGCTCCTTCGCTAGCTCGCGTACCTGTTGCTCGATCCGGCTGGGTCTCGGCTCTGGCCCCACCACGCAGCCCCGCGTTCCTACAAGTTCCGCCTGCCGAGAAGCCAGACTGCCAGCGCCGCCACCTGCGCGGCCGCGCACAGCCAGGGCCAGTAGG
>NW_004955455.1:14228847-14239295 GCF_000276665.1 Chinchilla lanigera | reverse complement strand
CTTCCTTCCTTCCTTCCTTCCTTCCTTCCTTCCTTCCTTCTTTCCTTCCTTTCTCTCTCTTTCTTAGCAACAAATGGTAATTGTACAATTTAAAACTATTTTTGAAGTATCAACTCCACACCCCGGAGGAGGCAGTGCTCTGTCCTGGGATGTTCCCTCAAACCTGGCTCATAAAGAACTTTCTCAGATGCTGACTCACAACCAAAGCTCATGCCTGCAGAGATTCAGGAACCGTCTTGGGGAAACATCCGTTTCCACTTTTCACCTGCAACAAGGATGGGGGAAGTGAGCAGAAGGAGCGAGGTGAACCCAGAAAGTCCTTCTAGGCAGGACTGTGACCTTGATCGTGACCTCAGCTGCAGCAGCGGGCAGAGTGGGGGCTTTTTCCCTTCCTCACATGTCCAGGAGAATTAGAACTCTTGTATTCTTTCCTAGATGGCCCCCACTTTTAATTTTAAGAAAATGTCTGTTTTGCTCCTGTGTATGCACAAGTAGTAAATTACACATTCAGACAACATGGAAGAATATAAAAATAAAAGCCCCCAGCTCCACCCCAAAGCCCCTCTCCCCTGCCCAGGTACAGCCTCCCAGAATGTGAGTGTGAAAGGAGAATACAGTAAATGCTGACATTTTAAAAATTTATAATCAAAAAACATACATTGCCATTAATCCCCTTTAAAATACTCCCTCCACTTTCCAACACACTTCTCCCATGGTTCTTGTCATTTTCTGGAGCAGCTCTGGAAGTCCTCTTTCTTGAGTGTCTTTAGTTGTCCTGTTGCGGCTGCCTTGATGTCCTGAATCAATTCAAAATGTGTACCTTGCACGGTCATTTTGATTTGGGGGAAGAGCCAGAAGTCATTCCGTGCCAGATTTAGTAAGATGAGGACACGCTGTGATGTTTTTACCAGCCTGTCTTACCATTGGATGGCACCGGGCACAGCAGCTGTCACTGTTTTTAAACACATCTCGTAAGGACATTCAGGAAAGAAGACTTCCAGAAGCGCTTCAGAAAGTGGCGAGAATGATGGGCTAAGTGTGTTGGAAGTGACGGGGAGTATTCTGAGGGAGACTAATGGTATTATCTCTTTTTGTGTAATAAATTTTTTAAAACGTAAACGTTCACCATATATTTTGATCATGCCTCGTATTTTCTGTACATTTACAGACACTATATCTTTTGTTCTCTTCCTACCATTATGAATGGATGTGACTTATGTTAGTCCCCTCTCCAGGGACATTTACACTGCTTCCCATTTTTGGATAGTGTAAGCAAGGTTACAGGGAGCATTCTTGTTTGAACAACTTCACAAAAAAAAGAAAGAAAGAAAGAAAGAAGAGAAAAAAGATGAAGTTCCTAGAAGTGAAACTACTGAGTCAAAGCACGTGCGTGTGTCACAGATACTGTATATGGGTAACATCTCTCTATGGCTACAGTTCACTTTAAGAAGCCTCTGCCCACCTGGGTGTGGTATTGCAGGTTTATAATCCCAGCACTCTGGGAAGCTGAGGCAGGAGGATAGAAAGTTGGATTTCACCCTGGGCAATTTAGTGACTTTATAAAACCTTGTCTTGAAATTTTAAAAATAAATAAAGGGCTGGGGGTATAGCTATGTTTCCATTTTTTTCAAGAAAAACCAGAAATACAGGCTTCTACATGACATGCTAGATTTTTAAGCAAGTAAAACAAAACTCAACTGCAGATCACAGTCAGCTAGAAGACCACCGACTTTAACTCCCGCCTTAGGCACTCAGATCTTCTTAGGGACAGCTGGTTTTTAAGTCCACCACATCTCAACCCTCAATAGCTATCTCTGGGCCTCAGCTTCCCTGTCTGTAAGATAAAGGAGTTGGGTTAGATGGTCTCTAAGATCGTGCTTAGCCCTGGCTGGGCTTGGGGGCCACAAATCTTTGCAGAATTGGATAGAAACTCTGGTTTCTCTTCTAAGTTAATGGAAGCAGAGGGGTCTGACATCACACCAGTGTTGTCAGGGGAGATGCACCGTCCTGGAGCAGGGAGCAAATAAGTAGATCATGGTCCATCCAAGCAATAGCAGACCACGCAGCCATTCTCCCAGCCCAGGGGGAGTGGCTTCACCAGGCTGCTGGTGAGTCACAGGTTGGGGGAGGCAGGAGTAGCAACTGCTTGAAGAAAGAAGCTCAGAAAAACCCTTGGAAGTCACAGGTGGTGGTGCACACCTGTAATCCTAGCACTCTGGGAGGCTGAGGCAGAAGGATCAAAAGTTCAAGCCCAATCTGGGCAACTTAGTGACTTAGTGTGATCCTATCTCTAGGTGGATAGAGAGATGATAGATAGATAGATGATAGACAGATAGATAGATAGATAGATAGACAGATAGACAGACAGACAGCGAGCTGGGGATGTAGCTCAGAGCAGAGGCCCTGGGTTCAATCTCCACACACTCATAAAAACCACTCTACATTTCCCCACCGCTGGACTATTAGTATTCCAAAGGATCCACAAATAGCTGATAAACATGGTGCCTGCTTTCTGGGTGACAGGAAGGCAGGGATAGTCTCCAAAGCCTTGGTGATACCGCTAAGACTTGGAGCCTTTTCCCAGTGTTGGAACAGGCATTCTAGGAATCCCCCACACTCCCTCACTGAAGAGAGGTGTGGTCCACGCAGAACACCCCACAGGTTTAGCTAAGGAAGGAATGTCCAGCTCATGAGCCAAGCTGATAGTCACATGGTCTACACAGGCCAATGACACAACACGAGGCATGAATGAGAAATGGAGATGCATGACAGTAGATGTCATTTTCTGCTGTCTAGACAAACTGTGTAATGAAAGAATGTGAACATGTCCTTCAGCTCCACTGGTGGGAATTTTCAAGGACATCATCTGTGATGCACACAAAGAACTAGCCACAGAGTGAGTCTTCAGTGTGTTGGTAACAATCTCAGTGCCCGACACAACCGGATTGGGAGTGTAAACAATGGAACAACAGAATACGGCAATGCTAACCCACCTCCAGGAAGTGCGTCACAGAAAAACAGTACAGAGCACGGAGAAATGTGTGTGCTACTGTCCACCCTCCTTATCTGAGGTCACCCCAATGATAGATTGAAAAAATGTTTAAATGTGCCTATACTGCACACGGTAGGTATTGTGCTTAAGATCAAAGATCTCCCCCCAGATTCTCATGTGTGTGGAAGGGGACTGGATCATGGGGTGCTATGTTCAATAAGCGGATCCATCTATTGAGGAGTTCATAGCTAAATGTGTTGTTAGGAGGCGGGGTGTGGTGGGAAGGGCTGTGTCGCTGGGGACCTGCCTTTGGAGGGTGTGTCTCTCTCCCTAGCTCTTCCCTCCTCTCCCTCCTTCCTGGCTGCCAAGGGTTGAGCTCCTTTTCCTCCACCACACCCCCTCAGCCATCTTTTTTTTCTGCCTTGGAGCCAGCTGACCAGCGACTAAAACCATAGGCCAAAATAAACCTCTCAGGCCAGGCATGTAGCTCAGCAGCACAGCACCTGCCTGGCAAGCATGAGGCCCTGAGTTTGATTCCAGGTACCAATAAATAAATAAATAAATGTAAATCTCTCCTTCTTTACGTTGTGGATGTCAGGTATTTTGTCCCAGTGATAGAAAAGTGACCAAGACACATAGACTCTTTCTCTTATTCCCTAAACAATACAGTAAACAACTATTTATTTAGACAGCATCTGCATTGTACCATCCTAAGAGTGGCTTGCTGGGATGGATTTAAGAAGTATTATAAAAGATCTAGAGAATATTTTAGATATACAGGAGCATGTAGGTAGGTTGTGTGCAAATACTACACCATGTTATGTAAAGGCTTCAAGGATCCTAGGATATTGGTATCTTAAGAGGGTCCTGGAGCCCAGCCCTTACACATACTGAGGGATGACTGGGTATTGAAGAAGTCAGTTGACAGATAATGTATTTAGAGTGATCCTGTTTGGGAAAGTACTTAGCCATGCATTTTTAAATGGAAAGAAATATACTAAAATGTTAACAATGACTATGAGATAAAACAAATCAACTATGATTTCCTTTTTAAATTTAAATACACATCTTTATTCAAAGAAGTATAAATGGTCTTGGATGTAGCTTAGTGGCAGAGCACCTGCCTAATGTGCTGAGTTTAATCCCCAGAACAAGAAACAGACAGAGACAGAGACAGAGAGACAGAGAGAGAATTATAAGTACATATACAGCTTTTATTGACATTATTTCAAAATAAAAATTGCTTTTTCTTAAAAAGACTTGAAGTTTGGGGGGCTTTTTTCTAGTAGTAGGTTTTTGTTTTATTTTTTGCTGCCGGAGATCAAACCCAAGAACTTATACATGCTAAGCACATGCTATTCCACTGACTTACACCCTCAGTCCACGGTGATGTTATCTAAAAATAAAAACAATAAAATAAAAAACAGGCTCAGTGGTCCATGCCTGTCACCCTTACATACTCAGGAGGCTGAGGCAGAAGGACACAAGTTCAAGCCCAGCCTGGACAATTTCGACTCTGGCTCAGACTAAAAAATAAAAAGGGCTGGGAATATGGCTCAGTGGTAGAGCACCTCTGAGTTCAATCCCCTGTCCTGAAAATAAAAATAAAAATAAAAATAAATAAAAATAAAATAGCATTGCTTCCAGGAAGCTACCTTCTCATGAAATATTTTCACATTCTCCAGAGATGCCACTTCAATAAAATTCAAAATACAGTATTCCTCCCATTTAACACCAAACCCATCCCTGCTCAGACCGTGCAGATTAACATTTCCCATGTGGCTCTTCTAACTTGCCAGTATCTGGTTAAGGCAGTTGGAGGTTTCTAGGGAACATCTAACAGGGACAGGGGGCCCTCAGAAGAGTCGAGGAAGCCATGGAGAGGGACCCGAGCCCCACAGATCTCATCCAGCTGGAAAGGGGAGCACCACGTGGGAAAGGTGATCAGTTCATGTTAGGAGGCCCCTCGTGATGGCAGCAGGGCGTTATCAGAAAACTGGATCCAACAGAAAGGCTCAGACACACCCCACTGTCTACACAGGGGCAGGGACTACAGTCTTTTGCACCTCAGACCTTCTGCTCAAAGCTGCACCCTCTTTTCTCAAGAAGAGACTGTAACTTTCTTCTGTTCAGCACTTTTCCAAATCACTGACAATGAACGTGGAATTTTTTTGCAATCAACGAAAAAGTTATCTTTACAACGAAGCATACGTAAAGCTTCTCAGAGCAACTAAATTCTTCCTGCCCAAGTGTCTGACCCATGGAGCAAAGGTTCATGATAGCCAAGCTCTGTGAGGCAGCCCTCTTGGAGAAGCCAATTTTCTCTCCATAGGAGGACAAGGGGCTTTCTTACTCCCTGAGCATCCAGGAATGCATCTCACCGCCGTGGCCTAAAACAGAAATGCCCCACCCAAAGTAGGGGCAGCCGTTTAGGGCAGGAAGGAGAGAAGGGAGATGGCGGAATTGAATGGTGGAAATTCTTAGATGATAGAAATCCAACCAGGGACCACACCCTGCCCTGGCCCTCAGAGTTGGCATCGGAAGCTAATTCAGGGCACCAGGGCCTCTCAGAGCTCGGCCAGTGAATTAGTTCACTTCTAACAAGAGGCTGGGGCAGGGTCTGAGCCACAGTCTGTGGTCTCTGAGTGCATCTGAGAGCACCTGAGGCAGAGCTCAGGACTTGTCCATCTCTGTATCTCTGCATCTTATACCCAGTCAGACACCAAGCCACACTCCTTACTTTTCTGTTGCTCAAGCATGGGGGAGCAAAGGATTACCTCCAGGTCACTGGACTTCTGGGGTTTTTTGGTCCCAGAACACCTTTTTCCAGGTCTTTACATAGCTAGCGCCTTCTTGTCTTTCTTCCCCAAGTAGCCCTTACCTAAGCCCTGCAGCAGGCATCTGGTATATCGTCTTTGTGCGTGACCTTCAGCACCACTGGTGCTTTCTACAGTTATCTGTATTAGACCCCGTAATTCAAAGATGGCCACAACAAAAGGGTCTCCTGTCCCACACGCTGTTCCAGAACCTTGCCGCTCCCCATGGGATAGTGTGGAATTCACTGCCTTTGAACCTGCACTGGCTTTTGACTTGCTGCTGACCAAAGTGACCCCCAAAGCGCGATCAGAAAAGCAAAGCAGCTCTAGGTCGTTTCCCTGGTTGCTTGTTGTTGGAGCTCTGAGTTACCATGTCTGAATCCTGCCCTGAGGCGGCCATGCTGGGTGGAAGCCCAGACTACAAGATAAAGGTCTGAGCCGGCTGTGATGGCGCATGTCTATAATCCCAGCACTCTGGGAGGCTGAGGCACAAGGGTTCACAAGTTTAAGCCCAGCCTGAGCAACTTAACAATTTAGCAAGGCCATACCCAAAATAAAAAAAAAATTTTTAAAAGAGCTGGGCATATAGCTCAGGGCACGGGCCATGGGTTCAATCCCCAGTACCACAAAAAAAGGAAGAAAGAAAGAAAGAAAAGTAAAAAACAAAAGGCTCTGACACCTCCATCTCTCTCCTAGCAGCAAGAGCCAGACAGGTACCTGAAAATGTCCCCCAGCCATGATTTCTGCCCCAGCCATCCTGATCAGAGACATGTCATCCTCCGTGTGCCCTGACCAGATTCCCAGCCCACTGTGTATGTAAGCATAATATAATGGTTGTTTGAAGCCACTAAATTTTGGAGGAAAGCAGAACAAGCTCCCTGATTTACTTGCTGCATTGTGAATTACTGCCTGTCTCTACTCACCAAAATATAGGTTCCAGAAGAGCAGATGTTTCTATGACTTGGTCCTGCCTGTATCCACAGTGCCCTGCATACAGTAAGCACTCAACAACAGATGAGGGTTGCCTAGCTCAGGGTAGAGTACTAGCCAGGCACACCTGAGGCCTTGCACCATCAATACTACTACTACTACTACTACTAACAGAGTATTAACAACTGAGTAAGAGAAGAAAACAGAATTTGGGCCTGGGGCAGCGGTGCCTCTGGATCCCAATTACTCTAGAGACTGGGGTGGGAGGATCAGAAGTTCAAGGGCAGATAATATTGTTAAAGGGCTAGGGATTCAGCTCAGTGGCAGAGTACTTGCCCAGCAGGGTGAGACCCTGGGTTCAATTGAGGAGGAGAGGGGCTCATTTGAGAAACAGTAAGAATTATTCTTGCACAGTTCCTGACTGCCTCATTCATTCAGCACAAAGTTGGGCACAAGTGACAAAGAAGTCCCCAGGAGCCAGGAACACCATGGGGTAGCTCAATGCGCTTGTGAAATCCTACCAGGCAAACACTGGTGATGACCACAGGGAGACAGAAGCCTGACTCCTTCCGGCCTCCCAAGGTAGGCTGAAAAGCTGACTTTTCAAAGACAAGAGGTGTGACCGCCAAAGCACCCTCGCCCCCCAGCTCACATCTGGGGCGGATTTAATTATCCCGGGTGGGGCTGTTTTGACACCCGCAGCTCAGTCACTCCTGCACTCGTGGCCTCTCTCCAGGCAAGGAGATGACTCCAGACAGGGAGCATGTGGCAGGAAGGCTGCTCCGGCAGTCCACATCTGGCCCCTTTTCGGGAAGTTCCTCCCCAACAGCTGTCCTCCTGCCTGGCTGCCTCCCACCCCTCGCCAAGCAGAAGCCCAAGCTTTCAAGCGCTCAAAGTAACCCTGGCAGGGCCACAGCGGGAGGAGAGGAAAGCCGGAGGGATGCGCCTCCAGTTTTAACCACTTAATCCCCAAAGTACCTGCCAAGAACCAGTTAGCGCGTCTGCCCAGCCTACCAGCCCGTCATTAATTCATTACAGCAGGGTCCTGGCGGCCCATTATCTTCCTAGCCACTGACCACGTCACCTCTGGAGCCTGCCATCCCTCTTTCTCCCCATCCCCTGGTCCCAAGGCAGGATTCTGCCCACTCCTGGCCCCTCTCCGGGACAGATTCCACGGCTCCTTCTCTCTCCCTCCCCGTCCTCTCCCAGGGCACACGTCTCCCTCCCTCCCAGGGCTCCCTCCCTCCGCGAGCCAGCGCTCACCATAAAGCTCTTTTGTTCCTCTTCCGTATCTCGGAGCGTTGACTGGTTAAATCTTACCCATCCTCCCGCCGCCGCCGCCTCCCCCGCCTCGGAGGAGCCTGCCCCCAGGCGCTCCGGGAAAGGGAATCTCTGGAGTGCAGGAATTTACTGCCTCCCCTCCAGCTTGCTGGCATCTTCTTCCAAGCCATGGGGGGGTGTGGGGGGGTGTGCATCACCTCAAAGCCAGAAATTCCAATTCCACTTCTGACTTTAAGATGACTCACGTGGACACTCTGCCTCGGTTTCCCCTTTGATGTAAATAAGCACGGCCCTATTTATTTCAAGTGGAAGGAACCAAGAGCCCGCTGGGTACTGGACACTGAAATGGATTTCTTATCAATTCCTCGTGACACCTTGGGGCAGTACTGATTGAGTTTACCCGGAGAGAAAAAGTGAGCCACTGGCTCGGAGGAAGGCCACACAGCAAGGGATTGGGTATTTATTTACCTATTCATTTATGTATTTATTTACTTTGAGGTGCTGGAGATCAAACCCAAGGCCTCGCACATGCTAAGCAAGGTCTCTACCACTGATGCTTCTGGGCCCCAAACTCATGCTCTTAATTGCCATACCATCCTCACCGTCTGACAGGGGTTTCCCAAGGAGGTTAGGTAGGAAAGGCATGCACTCCGACAGTGACAGTGGTAAAATATGGATTCTTTAGGGGAAGAAACACATGGAGCGCACACTAATAATCACAATAGCTCACCTTTATATACACTTGCTGCACACCAAGCACCGTTCTGGAGCTGCATGTGAATTCATTTAACCCTCTTAGTAATACCTATGCATTGAATTCAGCACTTTGTTTTTTCCTGGTACTATGGATTGAACCCAGTGAGGTATATCCCCAGCCCTTCTAAAAACTTTTCATGTTTTTATTTTGAGACAGGGTTGCTAAGTTGTCCAGTCTGGGCTCAAACTTGTGGTCCTCCTGCCTCAGCTTCTCAGGGTGCTGGGATTATAACTGTGTGCCATCCTCATGGGCCCAGCTAAATTCAGCACTATTCTTGTCCCCATTTTACATATAGGAAAACTGAGTCTCAGAACAGGTTTGTTAGACTACTGATCTGCATATAGCTGAGCTCTGCCTTAGCATCTAAGAGACCATTGTGAAATGTCTCAGACACAGGCTCCCTGAGACTATAAGGTAGAGTGTGCACATGCTCATTTCCCCACCAGGATAAGGAAAATGGAGAGCACCCTACCTCCACCACTGAATTCAACAAAGCGTCTTTCTCCACTGGATCAACTACGTAACTCACTAGAGCTGGGAAAAGATGGAAAAAATGAAACACCAACCCAAGAGAAGTCGCAAGTGCAGGTCCTCTGAGGTCAGGATGTAAGCAGTGAGGAGAGAGTTCGACCTGCCAGGCAAGGAGCCCAAGCATGGGGAAGCCCGGCTGGCTAGCACAGGAAGAGGGTGGTGTGGAGGAAAGCCTGGGGGCATCCTGGGGTCAGGACAGCCAGAGGCCTGACAAGCCTGGAGGATGTGGTGCTGGGGACGCAGCCAGAGGGACACGGGGGGTGCAGGAGAACCCAGGGAGGGCTCTTCAGAGCGGGTGGCTCAGAATCAGGACTCAGGACATACGTGACTCTGAGACAGAACCAGAGCGAGCGAGGGGAAGTAAATGCGAGGACAACACCTACCTGCCGACCCCTCACATCCCACCGCCCAGCAAACCCCGCCCCCGCCCTTGCTGCGGACGCGTTTCCCAACTTCTGTCTCCGTCTGGGAGCTCAGGAGCGCACCCTGTCCGCCCAAACGGCGGTCTCAACTGAGGGGGCCTTAACTTTAGGAGCCTCGAGAGTACCCCGCCTCCAGCCACACACTGTGGGGCTCTGGCAAGGGGGTCCCCGCCTACCAGACATCCCTGTGATCCAGCCTGTACCCCCCAGACCTTGGGAACCGCGTCCCGTCCCTCCCCCCCCCCCCGTTTCTATTAGCTTCCTCTTTTTTCTCACCACCTTCCTTTCTGATTCACTTCCCCACTCGCAATTTGTCCTCCGCTCAGTATCTCTCTCGTTCCCCCACCTTCTTTTTCATCTTTGCCCTTCCTCTCCCTCCCTTCGTCCTTCCTGCCTTTCCCCAATTCCACGCTTTGGGCTTCAAGTCCGGTCGTCTGCCTGCCGTTATTTGGCCCCCCTATACTTGGTCCAAAATGTTTCTACCGTTTCGGAGTCGGCAGCCCGAGTCTGGCCCCTTCTGACCAGGACGTGGGAAGGCGGGGAGAAGCGGATGGGACCTCAGCACCCGGGAGTCAGGCGGAGCGCGCCCCAGAGCCGGCGCTTCTCTTCGCCAGCGCCCGGGTTGAGCGGGCCCACGCGACATCTGTCGCCCGCGCTCCCGGCTCACACCCCGCGCACCCCCGCAGCTCCCCGGGCGCTGCCACCCCCCACGCTCCGGC
>NW_004955455.1:14204621-14227157 GCF_000276665.1 Chinchilla lanigera | reverse complement strand
CCTGGACACCAAGTTTCTCCTTGGGTTGTGCGTTTGTTGTGCTGACGGCGCTATTATTAATTAAAGTGTCACATGGTGGAGGGGGGCGGGGAGGGCGCGGGGAGGGGGTTACATCATCCGGCCCCCGTGGGGGGTGGGGGCTGCAGGCAGAAGAAACCGAGAGGTAACTTTTAACCCTAGCGGCGCCGGCAGCGAGGGGGCGCGCGGTTTGGGAAGGAGAGCGCGGCACACGGGGACGCGAGAAGGCGCCCTCTGCGCCCGGGTCTTGGGGGATCGAGGGGGACTTCCACCATCCCCGCCGAGGCGAGGAACACGAAGGAAGGTTTTCTCCTTTCCCTTTTCCTGAATTCAGCTCCAGTTCCGATTTGGCTAAGGAAGCGAGCCTGTTTGCTGGTTTTGATTTTTTTTTTTTTTTAATGAAACGGATGTCGAATTCGGCTGTATTATTATCCGAGGCTGCCGTTTTGTTGTGGGGAGGTGGGTGGTTTGAAAATCTTAAGGAAGGGCCGGAAGAAACCCAGTTTGCCTCGTTTCAGGTCTGACCCGGCGCTTGTAGGCTTCGCATTTGAACACACCCCCGACATACGTCCCCACCCCCTCTTGGGCCTGGTGACCTGACCCTAATGCCCTCCAGTAAACGGCTGGGATCCTGATGGAGGCACTGTGGAGGGTTGGAGGGGTCCGTCCTGAGCCGGGGTGGAGGGCAGGGCGGATGCAACCGAAAGACCCTTACGGGGGGAGCCGTCTAGACGAAAACTTCTTTTCTGCCTGCTTTCCTTATAAATATTATTTTCCTACTGGGGTTAACAGCGATCCAAATTTAAGACACAGTGAAGATCCTCAAGGGCTGCATTTGGGGTGTTTGGCAACACGAGGGACATTAGCCCTCCCCCTTCTCATCGGATGGAACCCCCCATACCCCTCCAGACGAGGAAGTCTGGAGTTGTCACTGCTAGGGAAGGTGCAGACAGGAAAGGCGCTCTCGGGATTTGGGAGGTGGGGAATGAGACTTTCTCTGATCTTAAATCCAGTGAGAATCTTACAACTTTGGGAAAGGCTCTCAGAGGTGGATCCAAGCCAGTGAGTGACCTGAGAACTGATGAGGAAGTTTCCATTCTCTGTCTCCCACCTGCAGGGTGTATTGCCAAGGCCTGAAAAATCCCTCAGTCCCTTGGAGAACAGTCTTCAAGACCAGGAACTTAGTTTTGTCTATATTTATCATGAGGAGAGATTTTCCCTCTGTCCAGCAGCGTGGTGAAATGACAAAGTTAAGGATCAGATCACAGGTGGGTTTTGTGATGCTGGTGGCCCTAACCTTCACCTAGCGCCAGTTCACCTAACCTAACAATAGGCCACACCTACATCAGTTAACTGGCCAAGACCCTTATGGAAGCTGCCTATGCTGATTCTCCAATTCTATGTGTGTGTGTGGTGGTTGGGGGGCGGGGTTGCACAAGATGAGGAAACTGAGACACAGGTACATAAGTCTTCTTGCCCGAGCTCACAGAGTTAGTAAAAAACGAAGCCTGGATCTAAACTAGGGCAATCTGCCCGAGGCACTAAGCTCCTAACCACGGTTTTATACTGCCCCCTGTAATCTGGGAATAATAATACCTCCCTCCCAGGACTGGGGTAGAGACTAAATGAAAGAAATGTATGCCAAGCACCTGGCATGCAGTGGGCCCTGGATAAACCTTGGTTCCCTTTGCCTCTGGCCAGAACCACTTTCCTGTCTCCTGGGACTCACCTCCTTAATCCCCCTCGTCTTTGCAGAGGGGGCCTGATCCATTGCCCGGGTGTAGCGTTCCAAGAATGAAGATACAGTGTCTATTTAAAAAGCTCTTTGGATTTAAATTGAACAATCCCCCCCTTTTTAATCTGCACGCTTTTAACGGCTCACTTCATGGACATTAATTTTAATGGGACAATTATTACCCTGTTTGGAAGGCTGCCCCTCAATATGCTGGGCTCGCAAGGTGGCGCTGGGTTGGGTCCCAGCAGTTTGGATGTAACAGAGAGGGAAATCTTGCCCATAGGAACGCATCATTGGGCAGAGGGAGAAGAGAAGAGGGTGAAGGAAAAGTGGGGGACAAGGGAAGACTTCTATCCTCTGGAAGCCCTGAATCTCAGAGTACTTTATTTGCTCATGAAAGTGTTACCCTGTCTTCTCCCACTCACTCACTGGGGAACTTGACCTTGAGATGTGGCTTTGTGCAGCCTTCATTTCCTAGATATAAAGTGGGACTAAGAATATCTACCTCAGGGGTCAGACAAGGTCATATCGGTAAAGCCCCGTAGCATATTGTTAACATTTGCTGCATGTTGGCTACCGTTAATGTTTTAAAACAGATCATGTAGTCATTACATGGTGCACTTGGAAGAATGTTGGAAACATGGACACTCAGAGATACATATTCCTCTAGTGGGAGCTGGTGATTCTAGCACTGATGTTAAGCCTTGCCCAGAGAAATAAATCCTTTGGGGGAGCAGCATCACACTCTCCTAACACTTTTGTCACAGCGAGTTTTTGCTAGGGTGCACAAAGCACTCACCTCGATTCCCAGCACTACAAAAAAAATTTGTTTATTTTAATGTTTAATTTAATAGACCCTTATTGAATGATTACTCTGCCATACACTGCCATAGATGTATTAAGTCACTTAATCCTAATACGCCTGTGAGACAGGTATGAATATTAAATGAATATGATAGAGGGCCAAACTGAGGCAGAGTGTTTCAGTAGCTTACCTAAGATCACACAGCTCTCTTGTTCACGTTCACGTTATGTCACCACTGAGAGCTTGAGAAGAGAGAGGGAAGCTGTGTGAGGCTGAATTGTGTCCTTCCCTCCCTCCTTTATTCATATGTTGAAGTTCTAACCCCCAGGATCTCAGGATATGACTACATCTGAAGACAGAGTCCTTAAAAAGGTAATTAAGAGAAAATGAGGCCATTGGTGTGGGCCTGAGTCCAATAGGATCAGTGCTCTTATGAAATGAGGAAATTAGGACACAGATGCACACAGAGGGGTGATACCTGAAGACATCGGGGGACAGTGGCCACCTACAAACCCAAGGAGAGATGCCTGGAGCAGATCCTTCCCTCGCAGTTGTCAGGAGGAACCAACCCTGCCGATGCGTTGACCTTGAACTTCCCGCCTATAGAACTGTGAAAAAATATGTCTGTTGTTTAAGCCTCCTAGATGTGATACATTGCTATGGCAACCCCGGGAAACTAACAAGCAGAGGAAGTGTCCTAAATGGGCAGCTAGAAGCAAACATTTCTGCATGCAGTGGCTGCTTTTACTGCTGGGAATATGATGGAGTGTTTTTCTGAGCTCTCCAGAAGGGATGTTGGCCTGTTCCCCTTCTTCCTTTTCTGCGTTGGAGGTCTCTAATTAAGGAGGAATTTTAGGAGGTTACTTTAGAAAACTGTTTGTGGAAATCCAGTGGATAACTTCATTCAAAGAAAACTTCTTCGACAGATACAAGGGAGTACAAACTCTCAATGGAATGAGAGTTCTCAATGGAATGAGATAGATTCTCTAGTTGCTGAAGGTTTCCCTGTGCTTGAAGCTGGGTACGTAGTAGGTGCTCTGTAAATAGTTGTTGAAACAAAGGCTGGATGAATGAATGGGTGGGTGGGTGGATGGATGGGTGGATAGATGAAAAGCATCCCAATATGTCTTTTTTAAACATACAGAGTGATCATGTAGAATAGTTATAGTCAATAATAAATACAAATATAAATATGCTCCAAATCGTTCCCTTATCCCCTACAGAAATCAATACTTAAGTGCTTTGAGCTGAAGAAAGTTTGGTATTTCTTTAATTAAAACAATAATTACCTATCCTAGTGTTTCAGACTGAGTGAGCTTTACCTTATGGTGTTTTAATTTGTGTGGCTTGGTAGAGTGGTAAATGAGTGAACAGCTGTTGCCGCCCCCAAACAGCTGTGTTTCCTGGAGCCATGTACGAATGCCAAGGCCAGATCTGATGCCAGGAGTCGGCTTGGTGAACCGCAGAGTTCTTGAATCAAAGTCAGACTTGTAACAGGGTGGTTTGACACAGAAAGCCAGCAAGATCTCGATTTGAACCTTTACCACACCATGCAGTAGCTTGGTACCTTGGGCACATTTTTCACCTCTATGAACCTCCACTTTCCCATCTGTAAAATAGGAATACCTACCTCAGTGGATTGTTGTAAGGATTAAAAGGGAGAATTATGTCAAGTGTTAGCAAAGTGCTCAGCACTCCATAAATATCATACAGTCTTTGTTGATATCTTGGGATTATTAAGTATCCACTTAAGAAACAGAATAGGGACCTTGACCCAAACCCACTGGGAAAACAAGGGGATTCAGATTTCAGTTCAATATTCAATTACATCACAGTTATTCCCAGGAAAGTCCCTTCTACCACACAGACCTGGAGCAAGACAGCTCTCATCGCTCACATTTATCTATTTAACCCTCCCATACCTGAAAAGATGGGGTAACCCCTTCTCCAGGGACTGCCTAATGATTCATTTGATACCTCCCCCTGAGGATCTTGTTGTTTGAGTAAAGAGAGAGAAAGCAAATGAATGTCCACAGCAGGGGAGGAAAAAAATTAAACAGATCATAATTATAGTGTCATCAATGCTTAAATGTAAAGGGTAAACCTCACTTAAATAAAACCTAATTCCTTGATTAGGAGTCACAAGAGAGAGGGCTGATTAAACTTGCACCCCTGCTGTGAAAATTTAGATATATTGTCCTTTGCTCAGGCAATAATCACCTTATTGAAGGCAACTGAGCTCAGAGCAAGCAAGTAAATCACTAGACTTGAAATTATACCAATGAGCGTGTAAATAAGAATAAATGTTGAAGAACAACTTGGCAGACCTGTACAAACTGAAAGTGCACAAGCCCTCTACCCTGGTGATTTCATTTCTAGTGTTTTACACTAGACCCATGGTCCTCAACCAGGGATGATTTTGGTCCCCAGGAGACATTTGGCAACATCTAGAGGTGTTTTGGGTCTTCAAAATTGAAAGGCATTATTGGCATCTATTGGGCAGAAGCCAAGGATGCTGCTAACATCCTACAATGCACAGACAGCAAAGAATTATCCAGCCCAGAATGTCAATAGTACTGAGAGTGAAAAACCTTGCCTGGGATATATTGATTACTATGCATGTGGTGCAAGGAACAGAAAATCCACCCCATTTAAATCATATAGATTTTAATTGTTTATTTAACAAGAAGTCCAGAGCAGGGTTTGCAAACTGTAGCCTGTGTGACAATCTGGTTCACTGCTTGCTTTTATAACAGTTTTATTGCAATATAGTCACGTTTATTCATTTACATCCTGTATTTTATATGGATGTTTTTGTGCTACAACAGCAGAGTTGAATAGCTTGTCAGGCTGTATGGCCCATAAAGCTGTTGATTATCTGGCCCTTTACAGAAAAAGTGTGTCAGCTTCTGGTCCAAAGGAAGGAAGACTCAAGATTGACTCTCTATTACAAATATCTCACCAAGGATTAGGCTATGCCTATGTGTCTACTCCCTCCACCTTAGCATGTTGATTTAGTCCTCAGCCTTAAGACTAGATATTATATTTTGAATGAAGCATCCAAAGCAGAAAGAGAAGGAAAAATGGAACAGAAAGATCTTGTGTACTTCTCTTGGTATGGTATGTGTGTGGGAGGGGGGTTGTTCTTAGAAGCCTCCCTGCAAACTTCCCTTTATATCACTGGTCAGATGCTCATCTCTATATCTATGGCTGGCAAAAGATAATGTAATGGCCACCTATATACTGTGTTGAGCCTCCAAAAGTTGACATCCACCTGAAACTTGTGAAGATGTCTTTATTTGAAATTATGATATTTATGGATCTAATCAATTTAAGATGAAGTAATACGGGATTAAAGTGGGCCCTAACCCAGCAACTAGTGACATTACAAGAACAGGGAGGTCTGGACACAGCTACACAGAGGGAAGGCAGTCCTCTAAAGATGCAGGTAGAGATTTGAATATTGCTGCCACAAGCCAAGGAACATCAAGGATTGCCAGCAATCACCAGAAGCTCTAAGAGGCAAAGGATTCTCCCTTAGAGGCTTTGGAAGGAGTATGGCCCTGTTGACACGTGGACTTCTGACTTATAGGCTTCAGAACTGTGAAAAAACAATTTTATATTCTTTTAACCCATCTAGTTTGTGGTAATTTGTTACAACAACCTAAGAAAATAATATACCACTGTATCAGGTAGAGGAAGGCTATGAATAACAAAAAACACCTGAAATCACAGTGGCTTAACAAGGTAGAAATGTATTTCCCTTTCATATGGAAGAAATCTGTGGAAGGTGATATGGCTCTGTAATTGCAGTTATACAGACATCAGTATCATAGGCTCCTTGGTCTTGCTCCCTTACTAAACTTGCACACTATCTTGTAATCTAAGATGGCTGCTTAAATTCCCACCATGCTTCTTCAGTCCCAGAATTCCACTTAGCACTTTCACTCATGTTCCATTAGTTAGAACTTAGTCAAGTGGCCATACCTAGCTACATGGAATGCTGGGAAATGTAGTCTTTCAGCTAGGCATCAACATGTGGGAGTTCTGTTACTAAAGAAAAGAAAGAACAGAGGTCAGCAGGTAATTGAAAGTTTCTGCCTAAAGAACAAGGATCAGCAAACAATAACCTGCAGGCCAAGTTTGTCCTTACACCTTTTTTAAAATTAGAATTCTTATTGAGGCAATTGTAAATTTACATTCAATTTTAGAAACTATGTAAAATGATTCATTCTACACGTTGCTCTCTTTTTCCCAATAGTAATATTTTGCAAAGCTATAAAATAATATCATAACAGGGATACTGACATTTGTACAATCTACTGATCTTATTCAGATTTCCCCAGTTTTAGTTGTACTGCGTAGTGGTTCGTTTATCTGCTACCATAGTAAAAACACTAATTTCATTGTATGAACGCACCATTATTTGTTTAACCATTCACGCATTGAAGAATATCTGGTAGGTTTCCAGTTTGGGGCTATGAGAACTAAAACTACTATGAACATTTGTTTACAGATTTTTGTGTGAACATAAGTTTTCACTTTTCTGGGATAAATGCCTAGGAATGCAATTGTTGGGTCATATGGTAGCTGTGTGTTTCATTTTCTAAGAAGATGTCAAACTCTTTTTCCAGTAACTGTATCATTTTATATCTGCCCCCTATCAGTGTATAAGTGGTCCAGTTTCCCCACATCTTCTCTGGCTTTTGGTGTTGTCACTAGTTTTTATTTTCACATTCTGATAGGTATGTTTTAGGGACATCTTATTGTGGTTTTCTATTTTTGCTCTTGTCTAATAAATAGCTAATGATGTTGAATATCTCTTCATGTACTTATTTGCTACCTGTATGTACATCCTCTTTGGCCAGTCCATCTGTTTTTGTAAATACATTTGTATTCAAACACATTCATACCTATTTTTAATATGTCACCGCAGCTTGCTTTCATACTACAACAGCAGTGTTGAGGACTTGTAATAGGAACTATATGGCCTGCAAGCCTGAGATGTTTACTATTATGTCCTTTACTGGAAAAACTGACCTAGATACAATAAGATTTGCTCCTTGAGGTTGAGCACCAGGTTGCCCAAACAAAATTAGGAATTACTGGCAAGGAAGAAGAAAAGAAGTGACAGGATATGCTACCCTAGACAAACTCTCCAAGTGTTTTTCAATGGTGTTCACTGTTGTCTTGTTTGAAATAATCCAAATTTGGAAGCAAAGTATCTATCAAAAGTAAACAAAGTGTGGTATATTCATATAATAGAATATTATAAGGAATTATAAGCAATGAGCTGGATTCTTGGATATATATATGTATGTATATATATTTTTTATATATATATACATACATATACCAGAAACATAATGTTTAGTGAAAATAAGGCAATTATTTGTATAGCTTGATATTGTTTATGTAAATTTGAAATATACATAAAATAATACTACAAGTTATTCAGAGACACACAGATATATACTTTTAAATATGCTAGAAAAAGCCAGGTGTGGTGGTACATGCCTATAAATTCCATTAGTCTGGGAAGCTGAGGCAGGGAGATTACAAGATTGAGCCCAGCCTGAGCAATTTAGCAATTTAGCAATTTAGCAAGATACTATCTAAAAATAAAATACAGAAGAAAGGCTGGGGCTGCAGCTCAATGCAAAGGCCTTAGGTTCAATCCTCAGTATTAAAAAAAGGAATAAAGGGAAGGAAGGAGAGTCTCATGTTCAGGGATGGGGCTTTTGGAAGGTCATTGGATCATAGGGGTGCTGTAGCTCATCAGTGGATTATTTCATTTATGAGTTCATAGCTGACTGTGCTATTTGGAGGTGATCAGAAGAGGCTGTCACTGGGGCTGTGATCTGGAAGGGTGTGTTTTTGTCCCCAGCTCCTTCCCTCTTTTTCTGCTTCCTAGATGCCATGACAGGAGCAGCTTCCCTCCATCAGGCTCTTTCGCCATGCCACTTCTATGTCTGAGCCAGTCAACCGTGAACTGAACCCACTGAGACCGTAAGCCAAAATAAACCCCTCTGCTCCCCTGAGTTTCAGGTGTCAGGTATTTTTTTTCTCAGCAATGGGAAAGCTGATCAATACAACTACCCTTTAGGGTAGAATACTCATTAGGAAGCAAGGAGTGTTCTTTCAGGTGCTGGGATGCTGCAGGAAGATTGCCCTCAGCTATCAGTCCCTTGTAAGAATTGCCTCAGTTGAAGAAATGGTCCCACTCAAGATCATATGTCCTTCCAGAGACAATCTGTATCCTCTGATAAACCAACATGGAGATACAAAGGCCTGGTCCCCTTTGTCACAACTTGAGATGATTCTAGGGTGCACAGCTCCATGTTGCAGGGACAGCATCAATAGCTCAGCTTTTCTCTGTGCCAAATCTTGCTTCCTTCTCTCCCTTTACATAGTGGCAATTTCCAGGTGTCCCTAAAAATGCAGGATGATCTCCATCTCAGATTCTGCTTCCTGCGAATTCTGACCTGTGACACTAGCCATGTTAGACTGCCCACCATTTCTTCAGTGTTCTTGGTGGATGGGTACATGGTCAGTAGTCTGTGCTGCTGATGTACGATGATCCGTTTAGTGAATCACAATGAGCAATCAGCAAACACTGACTCTATCCATGTCATCACCTTAGATTTCTCAATTTTTAGAATTGTCAGAAATAAATTTCCATGCCTAATAAACTGTCCAGTTTGTAGCATTTTGTATTTGAGAATAGGTTGCAGAAATTTTTTGGAAACAAGACCTTGCTATGTAGTCCAAACTGGCCTTGAATGTAGCCCATGCTGGGTTCACATTCATAAACCTCCTGCCTCCTGAACAGTTCAGAGTCCTCACAGGGAAGTCAAAAAACAACACAGGTGAGGTCACTGACTGGACAAGAGATGTGCTCCTAATCTAAGGCAGCCTGTACAATGGACCGAACACACTTGCTCCCTCTGGGCTGGGTTTCCAGGAACTGAGGATTTGCCCTCTGCCAGTGAGGTGTTAATATGGCCAGCATAGTTCTGCCGCTTGCTCTTGCCGTCCTTAGTCTTTCTTCCACTGTAATGGCTCTCAGTTCTGTCCTGACCCATGTGTTCTGCATCCATTTGTTCTTGAACTGATGACTTCTAGAAAGAAGGATCCTTTTTCACTACACCTGTGCTTAGTTCCTTGACAGCCATTAATTACTTAGATAAAGACTCCAGGTCCAACTTACCAGGTCCATTCCTTTATCCGTGGACTGCGTCAAGATATAAGACCTTCTCTCTTTTCACCCAAAGCCCTCTACTTTTATGGCTACATTGTACTGTTGTTTTTCATTCTAATGCATGTCACCTGCCTTGCCATCTACACAGGGAAGTACAATTTTTTTCAACTTCCCCAGGACCTACTATGATATATGTACCCCTGTAGCATATATTAGTATCATGGGTTTTGATGCTAGAAATGAGAAGAAAGATGAAAAATGGATGAAGAAAGGTAGTGTAGAATGTGGAGCCTACATTATTAACTAACAGTTGACATTCATTTATTCCACAGATATTTACCGAACACTTACTATATATTAAGAGCTAGGTGCTGCTGGGGATATAGCTCAGTGGCATAAGTGCCTACCTGGCAAGTGCAAGGTCCTGAGTTTGATTCCCAGTACAAAAAACAAATAAGAACTAGGTGCTGACAACATCATTATATTCCTGTAGAGAACTGACCATCTCTCATTCCATACAGTTCTGATGGGGTCAGCAATCATAGAACAAGGGTACTATGTGTATACAGGGCATTTATGTGGTCAGGTCTGGCCAATCATAGCACCACATGTCCTGGATTATGGATGTGTTATCCAAGGTGGATCAATTAGGGTCCTTCCTGAGATACTGATGAGTGTGCATAGATGCTGGGAGTGAAAACTATCTTCTTTTCTCGACTGTTGCAACTGAGATGATATAATAAACTTGGAGCTGTCCAGAGCAATGCTTTCCTCCAACTGCAATGAAAGAAAGTGAGGCCAACAGAGAAAAGAAAGAAGAGAAAGGGAGGGAAGGAGATATAGAAGGAGAGAGGAGAGAGAGAACAAAAAAGAGGACCTGAAACCTCTTTTGAGAGCCCAAGTTTAGCTCTGCTTTGGACATCTCAGAGCAAAAACAATTTCTCTTTTTAGCTGGAGACATTTTGGGTTGAGTTTCTATTTCTTTCAACGTAAGAATCTTCAGTGATGGGGAACCTGACCCAACCTGGAGAAGGGGGCGGGTAGGGAAGGCTCCTTGGAGACGGCAGCCTCTAAAATAAGACCTGGCAGGAATGAGGCAGGTGCAGGTAAGTTCCTGGCCAAAGGAGCGGGGGACAGTGGAGAGCCCTAAGAGCAAAGCTGAGAAGATGAGAGGTCAGAAACTGGACAGGGAGAGCGCTGGGCGACTGGGCTACAGAGATGGGCGAGGGTCAGACTGCAGCAGGCCCAAAGTAACAACCACCTTGGAAAAATCTTGTGTAGATGGACACTGAGATTCAGGACACTGACACATCTTCCAAGGACTCAGGTGCATGCCAGACAGTTCCGACTCCATCCTCATGATAATGCCTGTGACATCCACCTGCAAAGTGCTTTGAAGAAATTCTGAACAGTTAAGATACTTTGCCACTGTTAAGCACCCCTGTCAATCTCCTATCAATCTCTTACTGGCTCAAATGTAATTTTCTATTTTTCCTTCCAATTGCGTGTCACCTGTAATTAGAATCCCAAAGCCCTCAGCCCTACCAAAATTCTCAGAGTGATTTTTCCATTAAATTGGAAAGGAGACTCATCTCTTCAGCAGTTTGCAAAGCGGAATAGACCAAACATTTTTTCCTATCTCCTGCCTGGGTATTTGTGTTGGGATTTATGAGATGTGTCACAATACTTTTTACTTCTCTCTTAAGGGAGTAAATTCATCTTTCTCTCTCCTGCTCTGTGCAGGAGTAAATACGTACCTGCGTGTATGTGTAGTTATGCATACACAACCTTATTATCTGTAGCTTTAGCAGCAACACGAATATACAGTGAGCATCTAGAATGTGTGGACACAAGTCTCAGAAACGCCTTCTGCTTCCTCTAAGTTCCGTCACTTATTGATTTACCTGTTCATTCATTCATTCATCCATTCATTCATGCATGCATTCATTCATTCAGCTAGCCAGGTTACCAAGATTCATTAAGCACATTCTAAGGACCAGGCTCTGAGTGAGGGGCTGAGAATACAAAGATGAGCAAGATATGGCCTCCACCCTTACAGAACAAGCATTCTAGAGGTGGACACACAAAAGAAATAAATAATAAATAAAAGCACTTACCCACTGGGGTAAGGGTATTTCACTAATAGGTGAATTGTGGATGCCTTACTTAGACGGTATTAGAATTTAAATGTGAGGAGTTCCTCCAAAGACTCAAGGCCAAGGCAACTCTCAGAGGTGGAGCTTTGGGAAGCTAACTGGATCATGAGTCGAACTTCACATGTGGATTAATCCATTGATGAGACCATAATTTGATGGCATCATTGAGAGGCAATGCAGACTTAGGAGATGGGCCCAAGTGTAGGGAGTGGGTCACAGGGACAAGACCTCAGGATTTATATCTTGTTCCTAAGTCCTCCCCTTTTGGCTCCTTTTTTTTTTTTTTTTTTGGTACCGGGGATCGAACTCAGGACCTTGTGCTTGCCAGGCAGGCACTTGTGCCACTGAGCTATATTCCCTGCCCATTTGGCTCTTTTACTTTCTCTAACTACTTTCTTGCCATGGTGAGATTCCTCTGCCACCCTCTTCCACCACAGTGTTCTGCCTCACCACAGCCCTCAGAGCAATAGAGTCAGCTGACCAGGGACTGAAACCTCAGAAACCATGAGCCAAAATGAACCTTCTCTCCTTTGAAGTGGCCTCACTGAGGAATGATGCCAGAAGAGTAGTTCAGGAAGACGGAAGCATGTGCAAAGGCCCTGTGGTGAAAGAGGGCTTAGCTTCCTCAGACCACAGAGAGTTTTGTGTAGGAGGTTGGAAAATGCACACCAGTGCCCTGCCTTGGGGACACATGTGGGCATAGCCACTTTGAGAAAGCAATGTGGCTGTCCCTCAAATGACTGATTAACCCAGTTATTCCATTCCTAAGTATATACCTAAGAGAAATGAAAACATTTGTCTGTACAAAAACCTGTTCAGCAATGTTCACAGAAGCATTTTTTTCAAAAACATTTTTGTAGCATTGGAGATTGAGCTGCATCCCCAGGCCTTTTCATTACTTTTTATCTTGAGACAGGGATTCACTAAGTTGATAAATCGCCCAGGCTGGACTTAGACTTGTGATCCTCCTGCCTCAGCCTCCCAAAGTGCTGAGACTACTGGTATAAGTTACCACACTAAGCTTCAGAAATGTTTAATTGACACATACTAACTATGCTAACTATTCAAATTTATAGGGCACAGTGTGATGATATATTATATATAATATATAAGTATATATATAGTAGTACCTGGGTTTATGAATTTGATTTGTTTTACAATTTTGAGGAAGATGGCCATGCATTTGTGGGGAAAATGGCCATGGTTGTGGCTGTCACCCCATGTGGAGTTTACGAGCAGAAGCAAAATTTTGCCGAACTCGTTTGTTTGTGAACCAAATTGTTTACAAACAGAACTGTTAGTGAAAGGAGGTATTATTGTATATATTCATCAAAGCCCTGGTAATTAGAATTTGCATGTCCTTAACCACACATCATTTCTTTGTATTTAACGTTTATAAACTGCTCTGTTTTTATATAAAGTTCTTGTAGACTACAATCCTCTTGTAAACTACAAATTACTGTGCAGTAGAATACTAGAACTTATTCCTTCTATATAAATGTATTTAGGTGTTATCCATCCTCTCTTTCCCCCTCCCACTTCCCCTCCCAGCCCCTACTAATCACTGTTCTACTCTCTTAGAAGCATTATTCTGAATAGGTAGAAACAATTCATATGTCCATCAGTGGAGGAATTAATACATGTTGGTATAGCCATGCAATAGAATATTATTCAACCATGAAAAGGAACAAGGAACTAATAAATGTTACAACGTGGATGAACTTAAAAACATGACACTGAGTGAAAAAAGCCAGACCCAAAGGTCATGTATCATGTGACTCCATTTATATGAAACATCCAGAATAGAGAGCTCTCTAGAGACAGGAAGTACAATTACAGGTTGTCAGGGAAAGACCACAGATGATGGTTAAAGGGGTGGGGTTTCTTTTGGGGGCGATGAAAATGTTCTAAAATTGCAGCAAATATGACACGGCTGTGAAAACAGATGTTCCTGGACTTGGGATGCATTCCAATACACCCACTGTAAGTTGATAATGTCATAAGTTGAAAATGTGCTGAATACATCTAGCCTGTCTCACGGCACAGTTTAGCAACCCAGTACACTGTAGAGTGCAGGTTGCTTTGCCTCTGATCACCTGGCTAACGGGGGCCTACAACTTGTGATTGCTGCCAAGCACAACCGGAGAGGATTGTGCTGCATGTCACTAGCCTGAGGAAAGGAGAGAACTCCAAACTCACGGTACAGTGTCTACTGACTGTATGTTGATCTGCACTGCTGTTGTGTCAAAATCCCAAGTAGATTAGGATCGAAGTGGGTGACCATTTGTTTCTGTATTCTGAAAGTCTTTGAATCAATACTTGGAACTGGTGATCTGTGCAGTGTATGTATCACATCGCAATAAAGCAGTTTGCTAGGAAAGACGCTGTTATTTCCAAACAGCCGAGGGTACCTTGAGATGTTTTAGACAGAGGAGCATCCCGGGCTGATTCACTTTTTCCAAAGCTCCCTGGCAGCTGTGCGATTCATTGGCAGGAGTAAGAGTGGAGGCGGGAGACCAGTCGGAAATTATGCTGCAGGCCAGGCTTGATGACAGCGCCTTGGATTTAGGCTTGCCAGATTTAGCAAATAAAAATACAAGACACTCAGTTAAATTTGAATTTCAGATAAGCAAAGGATTTTTTTAGAGTACAGTCAACCCTCTCTGAGACTTTGAGTTCCATATCTGTGGATTCAACCAACCATGAATGAAAAATACATTTTAAAAAACTGCATTTATATTGAACATGTACACACTTTTTTCTTGTCATTAGTCCATAAACAACACCATGTAACTGCTATTTATTTGGCATCATAAGTAACCTAGAGATGATTTAAAGTATGCAGGGGAATGTACACAGGTTATATGCAAATATTACATCATTTTAGATAAGGGACTTGAATATCCATGAATTTTGGTATCTAAGGGGGTCCTGGAACCAGTCATCTGTAGCTATCAAGGGGGAATTGCATAAATATATCCTAAAAATTGCACAGGACACACGCACACTGAGAAGTTATGTGCTTATCTGAAATTCAAATTTTGCATAGGCGTACTTACATTTTCAAAACTCATTGTGTCTCTGGAATTCAATTTTAACTGAGAGTCTTGCATTTTACCTAGCAACCCTACTTGGATTAGATGGTGGTGGAGGAGATGGAGAGAGATGGACAGATGCAAGATATATTTCAAAGGCAGAATCATCAGGACTTGCGGGAACAAGAGGGGAAGAAGAGGAAGAGCTCAGGTTCTTTCCTAATGCATCGGGTTAGCAGCACCACTGGCTGGGAGAGGGAAAATCCAAACAGGGTTGCACAGAACTAAGATGGTAGGGATGATTTACAATAGAAACAATAGGGGAGAGATGACTTGGAATTTAAAGAAAAAATTCTGGACTCCTGTTTCACGGAGTCAGAGTCAGCGTGATGCTAATGAGAATATCTTTTGTTCATGTGCAGGCTCTGTATGCTTGCCTTGGAGTGTTGCTTCTTAAGAAAGCAGACGAAGAAGTGCTGGAAGTGAGATCAGCTCTTGCAGTCTCTCATCTGAGCTGGGGAGCGGTGCTTATCCCTGGCACTAAACCACACCTTCTTGTGGAGCCGCTGTGATGAGCACAAGGCTGGAGCTGAAATTTCACGACAAGTAAAAAGCACCCAAAGACAGAACCTGTTCCTTTTCTAGGGGACTGTGATTCTCTCCAAGGGAAGGACTCGAGAACCAGGCTAGAGAGATTATAAGCAAGGGGGTGCTCATAAATACACAGGCGTCTGAGCATGGTGGCGCATTCCTGGAATCCCAGCTACTTGGGAAGCTTAGGCAGGAATATCGCAAGTTCAAGCCCAGCCTGGGCACCCTGTCTTAAAGAAAAAAAAAAGTACTGGGATTTAGTTCAGTGTTTGAACACCCCTGGGTTCCACTGCATAGTATAGTTGGGGACAGGATTATGGGGAAGGCACAGGGGATTAAGGTGGGGAGGGAACATGGTCCACACAAACAACCTCTTTTCAATGACTAAGTCTGTGAGTGGCAGCTGACACTGAAGTTTGTGCAACAGTTTTAAAAAATGGAATTAGCAATAGGAAATTTCTCAAGAACAAGCAAATTGTTATGGTTTTTTTTGGCTACAGATAATTTTTAAATCCAACTCACCACCTCCCTCCAATTTTGTATTGTATTAGTAGGAAAATATGAAACAGAAACAAAGACCTATAATGCTCACGGCAAAGAACACACCAGGGTGCTGTTGATGTCCAAAAGAGCTACCTACATCCTGCTGATGGTTTTTGTCCAGGTTATAGACAAGATACTTTGAAATCATTGTTTTCATGTTAGTTGCCTGGTGTTTCTCACCCATTAGCGAACTCAAGTTGAGGTGTGATTCTCTCCGGTCTCTACTGACAAGAGCTGAGGAGGAATCAATGTAAATGGTAGAGGTTTTGACTCAGTTCAGGGATTGCTAATGCATGAGTTTTTGTTGGGTTTAAAGGCCAATGATTGCAACTTCTCCTTTTTAACAACTATTTATTTATTTACTTATTTACTTATGTGTTTATTCCACTAGGGATGGAAGTCTAGCGCTTTATATTTTATTTTATTTTTGTTTTGACACAAGGTCTCATTAAGTTTCTAAATTGCCCAGGCATTGCTCAAAGGAAGGAACAACTCAGATGAGGGAAAGGAGAAAAAGAAAGGAGAAAAAAAAAATATATATATATATATGGATAGATGGGATAACTATACTGCTGCTGTTCAATGGTTTATTGAAAGGACCAGTTAATGCTTAATTTTTTTTTTAACCAACTTTGCATGCTTATATCTGGTAATCTGAACAACTAATTTGAAGACAACAATATGCAATATAACAACCATTGGTGAATTCCTACCATCTTATCTAGTGAAACTCTGTATTGTTTCAACGGTTTTTTAAAATTATTTTTTATTCTCTTTAATGGTTTGATCAATCTTCTATTCTTACATCTGATAATCTGAGCAACTTCACTGAAGATAACAATATGTAATATAACAACCACTGTTAATTCCTATCATTTTGTTCTGAAACCCTGTATCATTTTTATTTTTATTTTTATTTTTTGCTTTGTTTTGTTTTTGTCTATGTTGTTGGTATTTTGCTATTGTTCTTTTTAAATTATTATTCTCTTTAAAATAAATTGCCCAGGCTGGGCTCAAATTTGCATCCAAATTTCCCTCTTAGAAGGAGACTTTTGATCACACAGGGCACATGTGGTAATCAAGAGGTAATCACGTGTGGTAATCCCATGAGGCTCTGCCTCAGCCTCACAGAGTGTTGGAATTATAGGAGTGCACCATCACATCCACCTAAAATCTTTAGGAAATGAAATTTGTTGCTAATTTTAAAAAATCAAAGGAGGTCCAGGGA
The DNA here is from genome assembly GCF_000276665.1 of Chinchilla lanigera. Taxonomy (NCBI): domain Eukaryota; kingdom Metazoa; phylum Chordata; class Mammalia; order Rodentia; family Chinchillidae; genus Chinchilla; species Chinchilla lanigera. Next base: position 14,209,845 of record NW_004955455.1, on the reverse strand, counting down.
TATAGCTCAGCAGCACAAGCGCCTGCCTGGCAGGCGCAAGGTCCTGGGTTTGATTCCCAGTACCAAAAAAAAAAAAAAAAAAAAAGTGAAAACAAACAAAAAAATCAAAGGTACTAGTTTTTTTGCAAGATCGAAGCTAATTTCCCAGAGTCAGGTGAAACAGAGTATTGGCTTCCCTCTCTAGATGAACATCTGTTCTCCAGCTTGCTGCTGTCCACACCTAGCCCACTTGCTCCACTTCTGCCTTCAAGGGTCATCTATATGCTTTTGACTCTGAGGTCACTGTAGTCCCTCTGCGAAAGGCTAAATCATGGCCCCTGTGTTAGCTTTCCATCGCTATGACAAAATGCCTTAAAGACATAAATCCACTTAAAGGAGAAAGATGTATTTTGGCTGACAGTTTCAGTCCATGATCACCTGGCTCTGCTTTCTTTGGGCCTGTGGTAAGGAGACTATCATGGCGGAGAGTATGTGGTGCAGCAAAGCTACTCACCTTATGGCTGTCAGAAGCAGAGAGAGAAACAGATGAGAGAGAGAGAGAGAGAGTGAGAGACCTCAAGATTCAATCACCTCCCAAAGGCCCCACCTTGAAGCCCTGCTGCCTTGGGGACCACACCTTCGATATATGGACTTTTAGGGGGCACATTTAAGATCCAAACCATAACAGTTTCCAAAGATACTGAGGTTCTCATCCCTAGAACCTGAGAATGCTAATTTAGGCGGAAAGAAGTTGTTTGAAGAAGTGACCAGAGAAGGATCTTGATTACCACATGTGCCCTGTGTGATCAAAAGTCTCCTTCTAGGAGGGAAATTTGGACACAGAGACAGAAGGTGACGTGACAGCTGAAGCAAGATGCTTTGGTGCTGGCTTTGAAGGTAGAGGAAGGGGCCACAAGCCAAGGAGTTCAAGAAATGTTATACCAGAAGCAAGAAGAGGCAAGGAAGCAGATTTTTCATTGGAGCCTCTAGAGGGAGTATGGCATAGCCAGCACCTTGACTTTAGCCCAGCAAAACTCATTTTGGATGCATAGAATTATAAGAGAATAATTGTATGCTGTTTTAAGCCACTTAATTTGTTACAGCAGAAACAGAGTACAATTACACTTTCTACCCCTGTATAGGAGAACAAGTAAATTAATCTCTGATCTTATTCCCTACCCTCACCACTTTTTTGAGATCCACCTGACCCTCAAGTAAAGAAGTTCTTGTACCTCTGCTGTCAGAGGAAGATGAGGGAAATGGGAGGTACTTGGGGGGTAACATGATGGCCATGTGTCAACCATCTTTTTGTAGCTCCAGTAGGAGCTCAGCTGGAGTTCCTAGGGGGATGAACCCCATATGGACAATGGGTAGAGAAGAGTCTGGAAGCATGGGAGATACTAAGACTGAATTCTTAGAGTCCTTCTCCAATAGATGTTTTAGTCTGGTCTTGAATCCCTTCTCCATTCTGCAGTTTTGGGGAACTCTGTCTCCCCTATTACGTGTGGAAATCCAGCTTATCACTACCCCCTCCACCCTCTATCAGGAGTTGGGAATGTGATTCAATGGGAGCCTCAATTAGAGGATCCTCTGGGAGAGGGGTTCTCATAATGGATTGGGTGCCAGGATCACCTGGGGGAATTGTTAAACCATAGATCACTGGGGTTGCCCTGCAGAGTTTATGATTCAATAATTTGCCTTGAGAATTTGTGTTCCAAATGAGTTTCCAAGTTTGACTGATCCAGAGGCTACACGCTGAGAATCTTTGCTCTGGATATCTGAATCCCAGAAGAAGGAACCCAGGCAGTGAGCTCATCCTACCGAGATGGTTCATAAGTTCCTGCTTCTGGTTCATAGAATCCATGAATTTGATCTAGTTCTTGGCATTCTAAGTGTCTGGTTATTTCTTTCCAATTTAACTTTGTGAGCCATCTCTCAAGTTCTATTCTTTTTCCTTAAGGTAGCACGATTTAATTTCTGTTGCTTGCAACCTAAGAACTTGAATGGATTGGGTTTGCAAAGAACATTTTTGATATGGACACCAGGCTTACAGAGCCCAAGTTCAACACAAACTTGTATCTCCCAAGACTCTTAGTGTGGATAATATCCATCATTTCTTGACTGCCTATTATGTGCTTTATGAATGCTAGGAATTTCATAAGCACTTTCTCAGCCTTCCTCAGGGAATATATTTTCATCTGAGGAAATGAAGGCCCAGGAATTTACTATTGGAAAATTGGGGAGACACTGAATGGGAAGCACCGCTGAGAAAAGGGCAATATTTTCCTTCCTCTCAGAATGTTTCTTTCTCCATTTTTCCCATCTGCTCTGAGTGACCAACGGCCCCACAGGGTGCCCACACTGGCCCTGTGAAAACTCTTTTAAAGTAGTGAGAGGAAGTGTTGCACTTGATTAGCGTAACGTGATGTTTAAAAATTTGCCGTTTACTTTGTGACTTAAACATTCGATGTTCTATAAATTCTGGAGATATCAGCAGAACTGTAGTTGGCTTTTGACTTATAAGTAATAAAGCAAATTTGCGTGACCCTTGGGCTCCACATGGAGGGCATATAGGATGAGGCAGGTTAGCTGGACGTTTGCAGGGGAAAATAGCTCGTCACTGATATTTCTAAGAATACTTAATTGGCCAGGGATTTAGCTCAGTGGTGCAGTGCCTGACTGGCAAGTGCGAGATCCTGAGTTCGATTTGCAGTGCAAATAAAAAAGCATATTTCATTGGCAGCGGACACTGAAGAGCGGCACTATAGTTCTGTGCTATTCCATCATTGTGGGACTTGATGGCAAAGGTGATCAGGAACGTGAGAAAGTCAAGATATAGCTGCTGCCACAGATGCTTTGTCGAGCGCTCCATGAGGACCAGGACATGATCTGAGAGGTAGCTGTAACACAGTTTTTAGCTTTGTCCTTTACAAGTGACATGCACTGCGGCTGCTTGAGGTCTCCATGGAGAGGGGGTTTCCAAGTTTGTGAAGAAAATGGTTGGGACACTTCTGCACCAAGTGGAGCAAGCAGAGCAGAGCCATGTCCAGACATCCAGGAGGAAAGCAGCGGCCCCTCCCTCTTCTATGCATAATAAAACCTTTGTAGGAAGAATTTATTTATTTTAGAATGGTTGTGGCAACTAGCTTTCTGCACAGCCCTGACAATCCCTCCTGTTAGCTGCACAGTGTGTATCTTGCTTTTGTTTTGCTCCAGGGAATCTCCATTACCTTACATGGGGGGGAACCCACTTATTTATACCAAGCCTAGTATGGGAAGCTGTTCAAACTCCAAGCTTAACCTTTCTCCAACGAGTGAAGAAAGCGGTGGATAAATGATTCTCTCTTCCAGCTCCTGGAAAACACTCTTGAGCTGTGCTCTTTAAGGCTTCTTAGAAGGTCTTAGTGGGATGAAACCTACATTGCCCACAGCAGGACAATGCAAGAATGCTTTTTGCTCAGTGTGTGGCACACACGTGGAATCCCAGCTACTCTGGAGGGTGAGGTGGAGGGATTAACTATTTGAGGCCAGCCTGGGAAATTTCTCCAAGAATGCTTTATGGATTAGCTGTCCTTGCTAATCCACTCCCTCTTCTCAGTATTCTATCCCCAATTCCTGGAATCATATTTCCCAACAAATGAGCTGCCTGCAAGCCCAGCTCAGGGCTCAGCATCTGTTTTCTGGGGGGAATCCCAGCTAGGATAACACTGACTGTAGAAAATTAAGACTACAGATAAAGAAAAAGAACACTAAAACCATCTCTAATCCTGCTTTTTCTATCGACTGCTGTTAGGCTTTGAGTGTTTATTCTTCCTTTGTTAATACACACATATGTAAAAAGCACAGTGGGAATCATATAGTATTGGTATGGTTTGAGCATGTCCTCCGAAGTCCCACGAGTTGAAATGAGTGTTAGGAATTCTGAGGGTGGAAACTTAATTTGGGAGGTGATTAGGATTAAAGTCTTCTGGGCGGAGCCTCCATGCTGGCGGCTGTACAAGACGGATAGAGAACAGAAGACACACATAGACACACGTGCTTCCTGTCTCTTGCCGCTTTGTATCACCTTGAGACTCTGCCACCAAGAATGCCCTCCTCAGCTGTGAACCCCTCCATGTTTCACCTCCCGAACCTTGAGCCAAAATAAACCTCTTTTCCTTAAACTTAAGCCGTCTGTGATAGTGTATTATTGGCAACAGAAAACAAACCAGTACACGTTACTTGGTGTCTATCCTGATTTTTTTATACTTGCTATAATGTGAAGATCTTTTCAGAGGATTAAATTTTCTTTTCCAATATATTTAGTAGGTGCATAGTATTTCATTTACTCATTATGAGGTGTGATTGAAAATTATGGTGAATGTTACATTTTTTAAAAAATTTATGACAGTGAAAAACACATTGACATTAATTCCCTCTCAAAACACGCCCCCTTCTCTTATCCCATCATTCCTGCCGCCTTCTGAAGCAGTTCTGGAAGTCCTCTTTCGTGAGTGTCTTTAGCTGAGTTGTTGAGGTTGGCTTGGCGTCTTGAACTGATCCAAAACGTGACTTTTCCTTGTCCTGACTTTGGGGAAAGAGCCGTAAGTCGCACCTTGCAGGTATGGTGAATGAGGTGAATGAGGACACACCAGGCAGCCGCACTCATTGTATTTTTAAAAATCACACTTCGTGTCGCCCTCAGGATAGAGGACTTTCACAAAGTGCCAAGAATGATGGGTACGTGCGTCCAAAGGGAGGGGAAGTATTTTGAAGGAGACTCATGGCAATGTGTCTTTTACGGTAATAATTTTTTAAAAATTTAAACATTCACCATATATTTCGGTGAAGTCGTTTAACGCACGTTTGTTGCATGAAGGCGCCGTCTGTGCCTGAGGCAACCAGACACAGTCAAGCTGAGAAGCTGGGCGCTGCTTCTCTGCGCTCGCGGGGCGGAGCCGGGGGCGGGATCGCCCGCCCGGAACCCTGGAACTCTGTCCCTGCGGTTTCCGGTCGCGGCGGACACTTCTAGCGAAGGGACTGTCCCGTGGCACGGGCGGGCGGAGGAGGGCGCGGAGGCCCCGGAGCAGCGACAATGGACGACCACAGCCTGGAGGAGTTCCGTCGGCGCTGGCAGGAGGAGCTGGCGCAGGCCCAGGCGCTGAGGAAACGGCGGCGGCTGCGAAGGCCCGAGGAGGCAGGCGGGCGCGGCGAGCAGGCCTCTGGGTACCTGGCGCTGGCCCAGGGCCTCCTGGAGGGCGCGGGG
>NW_004955455.1:14101375-14204521 GCF_000276665.1 Chinchilla lanigera | reverse complement strand
AGCCGGGCCGTGAGGCCGGAAGCTGCGAGCCGCTCCCGCTCCCCTCCGGTCCGGGACGGCGCGGCGGGCGGGGAGCAGCTGGTGGACCAGCTCATCCGCGACCTGGTGAGTGGCGGTGCCCTGCCGCCGAGCCCCGGCCGGCCCCCGCCCCCGGAATGAACCCCTGGGGAACCTGGAAAGTAACTTTCTGTGCGGCGCAGCGGCGGGGGCGGGATAGGCGTATACACACCCACGTTTGTGCATGCGTTAGGGTCTCGACAGACTGCTTTTCAGCCGGGGACTGTTCTGTCCCCCAGATTTGGTGTCTGCAGAGATTTTGGATGACTCAGTGGGTGGGTGTGTGTATGCAGTCGCGCGCTATTGGGCATACAGGAGTAGGAGATACTCGAGAGCGTCCTTCGGGACAGACATACCAAAAATTACCCACCCAAATGTCGTAAGTATGAGTGAGTTTGAGCAATCCTGTTCTAGAAAGATACCTAAACTTTTAACAAAGGTTGTCTTGGGAGAGGAGAGCCCAGGCAACAGAGAAGTTAAACTTTTCTCTGTATACTGTTGGTGTTAATTTTTCTATTTGCACATACTCAAAAAATAAAGCAGAGGGAGAAGGAAGTGGAGAAACTTTGACTCCTTCGAGAGAGTAGCCATAGGATGGGTAGTAGTTCTTATCTTTTCCGGATCTTCTAGAGGAAGTTGGAGATCTTTTCCATAAAAATAACCCCTGTCAAAAACAAACAAAAAAAACCCCCTGTCATTAAGTGGGAAGAATCAACATTATTTGATAGGATCCATGACTCCCAGATTAAGAATTAGGAGAGGACAGCAGACCTTAATGACTTGATTTTAATTAGGATTAAAGAAAATTTCTATAACTTTCCAATTGGGGATGACTCTGTAAGTGGAAGTTGTTTCAAGACATAATGGCTCATTATTTATATCATGTGTGGTTTTATTCAAATAATGTTAATAGCTTCTAAGTTGAGTTTTTTAACTACACCTCTTTTCCTGTGCTCTGCCTTAATTCTAACAACAGTCCCTTGTGGGGGGTGTTACTTCTCCTTTTATAGATGAACAGACTTAAAGGAAGTTTTTGTGATTTGTCCAACGTTATCCAGCTGATAAACACTGGGCATTGAATTATTGAATTTTAATCCGGATTTCTTTTTGTTTTCTTTTTCTGTCTGTCGCTGTCTCTGTCTCCTCTCTTGAGATATGGTCTTGCTATTGTGCCCAGGTTGACCTCAGAGTAAGAATCCTCCTGCTTCAGCCTCCCAAGTAGGTGAGATTATAGGCACATACCACATGCTCATCTTAGGTCTTCTAAACTTTGAATGTCACCAAGTGAAACTTGAGTTGGCATAAAAATCACCTGCAACCTTGTTGAAATACACGTTCTGGGTCTTCCCCAGACCTGCTGAATCAGTTGCTGGGCAGAGGGCAGCTTCCAGATGTTTGGAAATTGAGATGTTGTTTTTACTTTATTCCTTTGGACCTTGAATCCTGATCTAGCTAGTTTTCTAGCAGTAACACTCAGGCATTGATGCCAATAATAGTGAAGAAGTGTATAAAATACCCTAAAAATGACACTAGGGGAGGGCCCAGGGAGCACAGCAGATCCAGGTTTTATATGTACAGTAGTTGGAAAAAGCCTGTCCTGTCTCCCTGGAATTCACGTTAGTGGACTTCTCTGACCCTTTCAGAATCGCCACTTTCAGTACTACTAGGCTCTAGCGTGAGTAGCGTCCAACCTTGGGGCACCACTAATTTGTTAAAACACTTTGTAGTAAGGCTGGGTATGGTGGCCCATCCATACCTGTAATCCCACAATTTGAGAGGCTGAAGCGAGAGGATCACAAATTGAAGGTCTGCCTGGGCTTCATAGTGAGACCCTATTTTAAAAACAAAACACTTTCATCCCCCTCTCTCCACTAACCCAGACTCTTTGGAGATAGTGAGCCACCTGAGTACAGTTGCATGTGTTTCTTTCTTTAGTTGGTGACTGTGATCCACAGTTGGTTGGTCATGTTTTTTATTCAGATCTCTTGGCTGCAGAGGGCAAGCACCCTACTCAAACTGGCTTAAAAAATCCAAACTGGAATCTGTTAATTCATATGATTGAAAAGTCCAAGTGCTGATACTTGTTTGGGTGCTTACGTAGTATAACTAGAAGTCTTTTTTTTAGTCCTGATTTCCTTTCGTTGTCTTCATTCACAGCAGGATCCTCTTCTTGGGGGCAAAGTGGCTACCAACAACTGTAGTCTTATGTGCTGTCAACTTAGCAGCACAGGGGAAAGAGACCAGCGCCTGTGCTTTGTGCAGCTAAATTCATGAACCTGAGCTCTTATTGGTCCAGATTAGGTCATGTGACTGATTTTTAGTCAATCACTGATTTAAATTGTCCAGATTCATAGCCAGTCCCCATTTCTGGAGAGAAGTGTCGGGTGTGCCTCACTTAAGCCATCTTGAATAAAAGTGGGGGGTAGAGTGGTTTCCTAAAAGAAGAGTAGATATTATAGGAAATTGCTACATCACAGGTGTCCGCTTTAGGTGGCTGTTTGAAGCAGCACAGACTGTGAGAATGTATTTCCTGTTCATTCAGCATACACTATATATTTACTGATGAGCAAGGTGCTGGGGTACCTGCAGTAAATAGAATGAATATAGTTCCTGTCCTCAGAGAGTTTCTGTTTTTTTGTCTGAAAGAATGACATTAACAGAAGCAGGAAGCCTTTGTTTTGGTGCTGGGTTTTGGAGTTGGTAGACCTGGGGCAGATTCAGACTGTTGCTGACTAGTTCTTCTCCTGTTGTGGTGAAGTCTTACATTGGCTTACTTGGAGTGGCTTCCCCTTCCTCTTTGCTGTCTTTTGCCTTCTTTGTAAAGCTTAGCTTAAATTCCTCTGTTCTTCTTCTCTCCAGCCCCAATTTTTCTTCCCTTAAATAAAAAGTTTTTATTGTCAGTACCATGGATTTTTCTGTCTTCCTGAATTAGCAGGCCTCTGCTTGGGTGCATTTTGCAGCGATCTGTGTGAATACATATTAGAAAAACTTGTAACTTAGGTCATGTCTTCCCTGGAAGTTCTGCTGGTGAAGCGACTGGGCTTCATTCATTTATTCCACAATGTTCACTAAGTGGCTTCTTAGTACTAGGCACTCTTCTAGGCACTGAGAATACAGAAGTAAACAAGACAAAAAAAAAAAAAAATCTTGTGTTCCTTTTATAACTTACATGCTGGGGAAGAGGGAGCTGCACAATGGACAGATAATTGCCAGATAACAAATGTTCTGGAGAAAAAGCAGGTAGGACGGATAGAGTGTGTCTGTGCCATAGGAGAAGGTGCAGTTTTCAATAGTGCTATCCAACAAGGCCTTTCTGGGCAGGTCACATTTCAGGGAAAGGGGAGGGGACTCCAGGCAGAGACAGCACATGCAAAAGTTATTTGGTGGCCAAGTCCAGCAGCCTGTAGGCATGCAACCTGAGGGCTCACACAATCTCTGTGTGCAGAAGGACCCTCTACTTGGTTTTATGTTCTACTGTTGTCTTGAAATTCTTAATCATTTTTGACCAAGGGCCTCCTCCTCTTTTTTTTTTTTTTTTTTTTTTTTGTCACACTGGGCCATACGAATTATGTAGCTAACACTGATGGTGGAATTGTTCTTGTAGTGTTTGGAACTTTTGGCCAAACAAATCCACCCCCATGCGTAGTACCCATCTGGTACCTGAAGCTTCTGATTAGTTAGGATCACCTCCTCCCTAACTGTCCTTGCTGTATTCTGAAGCTCTGATCCTATTTAGACAGCAAAGGAGCTTTGAAAGAAGAGGTCCAGCCTGTTTTGCTCCACACTGACTTCCTTCACAGCCATACCCAGCCTTCTGGGATCCCCAGCACTAGTTCCCCTAGACCAGTAGTGGTGAACCTATGGCGCGTGTGCTACAGTAGTGGGCTATTTGTATCATTGAAAGCTCTAAAGCATTCACCATCACTGCCCTAGTACTTTAGATTGACATTTAAGAATTTGCCTCAAAGTTGAAAAGCCTATTCCTATAAACAAAAACTTTAGACAAGGTAAGCTGGGCATGTTGGTATACACCTGTGAATGTGTAATCCCAGCTCTTTGGATAACTGAGAAAAAAGAATCATATGTTCAAAGACAATTTAGCAAGACCCTGTCTCAAAATAGGAAATAAAAAGGATTGGGGTTATATAACTCAGTGCTCTCTGGCTTCAGTCCCCAGTATCATACCAAAAAAAAAAAAAAAAAATCAAATCTCATGGACATTTATTAGACATTTACCATAACATGTGCAAGACACTGGGCTGATTAGATTCTGTAGTGTTATAGTCCAGTCATATCATCTGTATGTGCAATCAGCGAATATGTATTGAATACCTTTTGCTCTTGTAGCTAGGCATTGGGAGGAGGTTCAACATTAAGAGATAAATTGGCTTTTGCCTTATTCCTTGGGAGCTTAACCTCTATAGCACTGTTTCTTTGGAGAAACGATTTCCAAGTTCTAAATAGCTGACTTACTAATGAACTGTGGAATACCTTAGGGAACTATCTATATTGCTTCTTCTAGTCTCCTGTATTTATTGTTTTACGAGAGAATGAGTTATCTGTGTAAAAGATTCTAGCTCTTTGAATGTAGATGCCTTTTCTTATACATTTGCTAATAGCACTTGCCCTCCCCCAGAATTGGGCATGGCCTTGAATTCAGACAGTGTTTTGAACATAAATCATCTTATTTAAAAATGTGCTGTGTGCTTACTATAGAAATATTTAGGAAATTCAGAAGAATAGAAAACAGAAATCTCCTATAATGGCATTGCCTAGAGGCTACCATTGTTCACATTCCTGATAATCATTTTTCATTTGTACACATAAAAATATATGGTTTGAGACAAAATGAGTACCTGTTTATTTTGAGAGTGTTTCAGACTCACCCCTCCCCCAATCAACCAATTCTTTTCCCTCTCAAAGAAGATAAAGGTGAAACTGGAACCTCTCTTTTCCTTCTGATTGAACTGGACCCCTCTGCTCAGCTTTTGCATTATGTGGAGCGCTGAGATAAACTCCTTTAGAAAACAGCCTCCTTTCCATCTCTGATTGGGTAGAAATGTTATTGCAAATCTCTCATTTGAACCCCAGGCACTTTTTCGCAACTTCTCAAAACATCACATAGAGAGCTCTTTCTGTTGTTTGCCCTGGAGATATACATTGTGAACAAAAACCGTAAGTCAGTTTCTTCACTTTGTACTGATTTGGCTCTTAGTAATTATCCCTTCTTCTATTAAACAAGAGAAGACAGATTAAATTTCTAACAGTAAGGCACAAAACCAATCCATTTACAGAATTAGTCTTACATTAGCACATAGGAGTACAAATCAGCCTCCCTGGGGATGGATCTATTTACAATTTATCTCAGCATTTTTGGAGTAAGTCCAGTAGACTTTGGGAAAATCTAGTATTCACTGACCTTAAATTAACAAAAGTAACGTGACCCTTTTGTGTATTTTTTCCCCTTGATTAAGAAAGAAGGGGTGGGTTTTCCTTTTTTAATAACCACCTATGACTTAGGGTTGTGGTTTTTAACTTTTAACGTGCACAAGGAACCTTTGAGAAAATAATGCTTGAGCCCCCTCCAGTGGAATTTTGGCGCAAGGGTCCGGGTGGGGCTCAGGCCATTAAAAAAAACCAAACACTCCATGGGTGACTTTGATGGTATTAAGGACAAGTCACTAAAAATGGTAGAGAATATTTGTGCTGTTGTCAAAGTATTAAAAACCAAGTTGTATGCCATCAAAAAGATGCTTTTCCTTAAATTTAAAGGGAAGTAAATTCTTTGAATTTATTGGTCTTCTAGAGCATACATTTGGCAAGACTCATATTGCTGGGAACACAATTATTTCCTAAACAGTACAATCACATTGATTTTTAAAAATAGTATAACTAAACTTTCTTGTATTAACAGTGTCTTTAAATTCTTCCTTTTTAGCCTATGTTTCTGATATGCCGGGTTATCCATTTTCATGTTTTCAAGTCAGTGTCAATGTAGAGTTGGGTTACTGTGACTCACAAGTTTTTAGATGGCTGTTTGCCTCACCATGGTTTAAGTAGATAGCGGATAGTATTCATTAGATAACAAGGAATTTCTCTGCACTCTGGTAGCAGTGGAAATTTTGATTTGGGAAACACTGAATCTGAGTGCTTAAAGCACTGTGCTGCAGCCCTTAGGCTTTATATGTTTACCAGGCTGCAGCTTTTGTCGAGGATGTGGCTTGAAAGTCTTGTCAAGGTGTGCGTACCTGTAAAGAGTTATATTTTCAACCACACAGTCAAACATGCTGTTAATCTTTGTAAGGTGTTTCCCAAATGGTATGTCACTAGAAATAACAAACTGAAGTTTATAAATCATTTACATCACCTTTAATTTACTCTACTTGTTTGGTTGGTATAATGACATTACTCTTGAGTACTGCATTTCAGTATTAGTGGAATAGAGGAGGAGAGGAAAGTAGGCTACGTAAACTAAAGTCTTTGGACTTGCGCATAAGAACCTTTGGCAATGTATTGAGTACAAGACCACCATGGGTCATTTCTGTTGCTTCACAAAAAGGGTTGGCCTTTCTGCAAAATAGACCCTGAGACTGAGATTTGATTTTAGGTGTTTTAGTGGGCTGGCCTTGCAGAAAGGTCCAGATTGAGGCAAGGGGCCCAGGCATGTGCCTGGGCATGGACTAGTTACTGTATACAGACTGCCCTCTGGGAGAGCATGCAGCTTTGATGAAGCCACTTGTTTGGCCAAGGTGAGTGTCTAGGAAGGGACTCAGCAGTGAGCAGGCAGCATCCTCCTCTGGGAAAGAGAGTTTCAGACCTAAAGGGCAAATGTGAGTGACCCTACTACAGAGCCATTGGATGGATGTCTTGGCACAATTGTTCCAAAACATATGCAGCATGAAACTTCACAATTTGGTGACCCAACCTTGTGAGACTATCTGTTTCTTAAGATATTTGGTATATTGGTTTGCTTTTCTTTATTTGATATATTGGTTTCTTTTTTCTTCCTTTTATTCCCCAATTGGTAGCAACAAGGAAGATCATCGCATGAAAACCTGAGACTTGAACTGTTTGGGGTTGAAGATTGTAATCATTTTAGAGTTTAGTTATAATTCTGAGAGCACACTGATTTTAAAAAAATTTGGCTCTGGAATGTTGGTGTTCACATGAGTGGAGTTCAGTGCTTTGAATAGTCATTGCCCTATAGAACAGTGTGCATTTTCACAGTGAAACCAGTGTGGCATCTCAGACTGTCAGCATGTTGGTCATAATACCACTGACTGGTCATTTGCAGCCTGGTGGGCTGTAACCTTTTCATTCTTCATGTACCAGAGCAAAGCCTTCATGAGTGATTAGAGAGGAATACTCCTTTAAAGTTGTTGATTATTTTTAAGTCTTCTTGGAGAAGTTTCTTTGTGTGTATACTTCCAGTGTTTAGACTCTGAAGTGACTTAGTCCTTGCTTTACCACCCCCTTGCTACCATTATTACTGACTGTCATCTGGTATGATGAAAAGTATACTGTGTAAACAGTATGTGTAAAAAACAAGCTGATTTAGGAGTACCACAGGAGGTGAGCCAAATTAACAAATATTTGAAGAAGGAAAAGAGAGCTGGAGTGGCTCTTGAAAGAATATAGCTATATTCATGATCCATTATTGGCTACTCGGCCTTGCTACTTGTGCTGAGCCTTTTCTATGTGTTACCTCATTTTATTCTTAATAGCTTACCCATTTTGTAGGGTGGTTATAGTTTATCTGTTTAACAGATGAGGATGTTCAGATGCATTTGCCTTTCTCTGACTCTCCAGGGAGTGTACATACCAGAGAAGATGGTGGCATGATTGGGATTATACAAAGAGAGAAGTGCTGCATTCCAGAAGGAGGACAGAGACTAGAGAATAGGCCAGTTGAATGGCATAAGGTGAAAGGCTTCTGGCATCAGAGGTGTGACTTTTCTATATGAGAAAAAAATGATGATGTCTCATGCCTCATCAGAGTTGTATCAAGTCCAGAAACTAGTTCATTGTGCGTCCTGAGTGGGACGTATTAAAGAAAGAAAGACCTGGCAAGTTGCTAAAGGAGATGTCAGTTGAGTGAGTGCATGCTTTTTCCTGCCTTTGTTCTGGCTATGTGAGGTTAAGAAACATTTTTCTGTTTGTTTACAAGTGGGGGAAGCAGGCCTTTCCATTTCACTATGGTCAGAATAATCCAAAAGAAATAGCAGGAGAAAGTCCAGGGTTGCAGGTGGTAATCTGTCTTACCTAACCAGCAGTGACTCCCTCCAGTGTGGTGTTGAGGATTCTCCAGTTGTCTCTGGCTGAGAGTAATCCCAGTTTTGGGGCAGGGTCTCAGTATGTAGTCTAGGCTGGCTTTGAACTCACTGTGTAGCCCAGGCTGTCCTGGATCCCATAGTAATCCTCCTGCCTCAGACTCCCAAATGCTGGGATTAAAGGCCTGAAGCACCATGCTGGACCTCTTTTGCTGATGATTGAATCCAGTTAGTTGTGTGTGTATGTGTGAGAGGGACCTCACCCAACGTTAGACCATTAACTTTCTAATGTTTTTTTAGGCAGGGACCTATGCCTTGCAATTACCATTGCAGATTGTTTTCCTTTTCCCCCTGCATGGCCAGTATTTCTGTCCTAATTTAACATTCAGTTCCTTCTTTTCCCACAGAGAAGTGTCAACTCTCATTTTTCCCCCCTTGAGAGACCCTTTTTGGCCCTCATACTTCTTCTTGTATTGTTTTTGTAGTTAAACACTACATTTCTTTCTTATGCTCCAGATTCTCCTTTAGCCCTGAGGCTCTTAGATGAACAGAAATATGATTCCAGAACAGTCTTTGTTCTGAACGTTGATGGGGTCCAAATCAGTGCTCTAAATCAGAGTCTAAATCCCTTAACAATCCTGAGACTATTTTCTGAAACTACAGCCTTGCAGTACATAAAACTCATGTGTTTGGTGAATTAACAATTTGCTCGCAACCAGTAAGTCATTGATGTCAGCCAAAGCTTATTAAAAATGGATTTTATTAAGAGAGTTCTGTTGGGACAAAGAGCACAGCTTTCCCTGGTTTTGCAGAAGCATATAACATAGCAAGTGTTGGCAGGTGGTTTTGTGAACAGGCAGAGGGGTACACATGCACAGTTGGCTTTTCTCTGTTTTGTGCTCATATTCCTTTGTGTTACTAGGATCATCATGACAGCCTTATCCGTCAGCTGAAGCCTGTTACCTCATCTCTAATTGCTTATCCAAAGGCAGGCAAGCTCTCATTTCTCCACATTAATAAATGACACTGAAGAACTGCTTTGTTTGCACTGGCTCACTCAGGTTAACCAGTGTAAGCCCCTGAGAGCATTAGGAAACCTCAAGGAAAAGTGGTGTTCACCTTGATCCAGAGCTGCCTTCCAGTTGTTTTCTTTTTGCTCATGTTCTCTACCCTCGTCTTTCCCTAATGATGAGAACACTTTAGTGACCTAGGTCAGCATTTCTGGAGCTGGGCTTACTTACTCCCCTTACTTGGTGGGGAGTAATAGTTGTCCTGCGAGGAGGGGTGGCCTCGCTGATTTCCAGGCTCATGTTTTGTTCCACTTTGCTGCTCGTCTATCCTGAAAATCAGGAGACTATGCCCAAACCTTTCCACTAATTCCTGTTGTGTGTCCTGGGATATAAGATAGCACTCCTGCTTTCCCTTTTTGGAGCATTACAGGAAACTGTAATGTGGATTTCACAAGTAAATGTGAGGAGTTTAGTTTGTGGGAGTCAGAGTTGAGAGTGTCTGGTGACTTTTGAATTAGTTGTATGACTCCTTTGAGAACTCATGATAGCATTTCCTCCTGGGAAATATCTGTCACTTAAAGGGGCTGCAAATATGAATTATTTCCACATCTCAAAATTGTAAGTGTATTTCTTTTTTTTCCTCAGAATGAAATGGATGACGTGCCCTTCTTTGATGTCCAACTGCCTTATGAATTGGCAATCAATATATTTCAGTATCTGGACAGGAAAGATCTAGGAAGGTGTGCGCAGGTAAGGCATCATTAAATGGTCAAGATTTTTCTAAATGTGTGGTTAAAGTATAGGCAGCTCTTGGGTGACAGAAATTTATTTTATAGAATTACAGACTTTGCAGAATGAATGAATTGGTTAGCACCCTTACTTGAAGGAAATCAGCCTTGAATTTAAAGGATTGTGCTGCACATCAGCACTTGTAGTTTATCTTTTTGTGTCTGTCTGGTCAAGAGTTCTTTTCTCACGGTAGTCTTAGTTATGGCTGAGCTGTGACGTTGAGCTCAAGGCTGACAACTCTGGGTTCAGCCTTTACTGAGGTAGCCTATTCTGTTAGTGTACTCAGGATTTCTAATGCAAAGATGTGATCCCTTGGTTAAGTCAGGCCAGTTGTTTCAGTGGTAGCTGAGTGTCAGCCCAGGGACAAAATGGTGAAGTAATGTTTTAGGCATATAATCAGAATTACCCTTTAAACATAGAGTCCCACATAGTGAGGTAGAGGCATGTGAGAACTCACAGGGAGGGAATAGCAGATCAGTGGCATCCATCTCATGCTGACTCTGGAGCATATGCCTGTGGAGTGAAATGTTGGGAGTTACTGTCTACACCAAACCTTATTGTGTGCGTGAAGCGTGGGAGAATGTTCATGATATAGTGTTTGGATTCACGAGGTTTGTGGTAGGGCCAGGTGGTTTACCTTTATAGTAGATATATTAGTTGGCTTTCCTGCCCCTGGGACAGAATGCCTGACACCTACAATTTAAAAGAGGAGAGGTTTATTTGGCTCACAGTTTCCAGTAGGTTCAATTCATGGTCATCCAGCTTTAAGGCAGAAACAGAGTAGTAGAGGGATGATGGTGGCAGCCAGGAAGCAGAGGGGGCAGGGGAAGAGCTGGGGTCAATAATACACCCTTCCAGCTGGGTGCAGCACTTGCAAGGCTGGCACAAGAGGATTCCTGGGAGTTTGAGGCCAGCCTGCGGGGTTACATAATGAGTTTAAGGCTAGCCTGGACTGTGTAGTAAGACCATGCCTCAAACAAAACACAAAAAAGAAAAAAGAACACCTTTCCAGGTTACATCCTCCAGTGACCCACCTTGTCTGACCAGGCCCCACCTCCCAATATGCACATTTAGTACAAACTCATCAGTGAATTAATTCACTGAGTATAATGCCCTCTGTGGTCCAGTCATCTTTCTTTTTTTTCTTTTTGTATGGTGCCGGAGATTGAACCCAGGACCTTCTGCATGCAAAGCAAGAGCTCTACCACTGAGCCACTTCCCCAGCCCTAGTCACCTTTCAAATACATGAGAGTTTTGTGGGACCTCTTACATCTAAACCATAACATTCTGTCCCAGCCTCCAAAAGATTCATGTCCATCTCATTATGCAGATGCATTTAGTTCATCCCTAAGAATTGGCAGTCTTAGCAGTTCCAGCATTGCTGAAAAGTACAAGTCCAAAGTGTCCTCTGAGATTTAAGGTGAACTCTTAGCTGTGAGCACCTATGAAAATCAAAAAGAAAGTTAAATACTTCCACCATACAATAACGGCATAGGGTAAACATTCCCAAACCAAAAGGGAGGAAGACGGGGACAGAAGGAATCAGACCAATATAATGCCAGAACCCAGCAAGGAAAACATGAAATCTTACAACTCTTTTTCCAGCATCCAGGGAAGGTTGTGGCAAGATGAGGACGCCAAAGGGCTTGGGTGGCCCTACCCGTATGGCCCTGTTGGTTGTAAGTCACATAACTCTGTCTTGGGCAGGCTCTACTCACTGCCTGTGGCTTTTCTTGGCAGATTTTACGTGTTCTTGGTGTCTCCAACTTCTTTGGAGTGCACCTCTGGCTTTATTCTCACAACATCATGCATTGTCTTCTTGGTCCTTTTCCCTGGCCTCCCAGGTCTTTCTCTGAAATCTGGGTGAAGCCTCCGTGACACCATAACTCTTGCATTCTGCATGCACAAAAATCAGCACCATGTGAATGACACCAAAATTTGCTGCCAACTCAAGCAGTGGTTGGGTCCCTTCGTACCATGGCTGCAGTGGCCTCTCTGTGCCTGGATAGCTGAACATTAGCAACCTTGAATGAGCATGGAGCTCTAGGGCCCTCTTCTGGTCTTTGGAGCTCTGACCAGTATAGCACATCAAGCACTGCTCACAACATTGTAGGGCTTCTCTAGCCTGTATTTCCAAACTTTTCCAAATTCCTCCTGCGAGACATGTTCCAAAGACTTCTAAACCATGTGGTCACATACAGTCATAACAGCAACTCAACTGAACTTTCTTGTTGCCTAGACAAACTACTTGACACCTATAGCTTAAGGAAAAAGAGGTTTATTTGGCCCACAGTTTTCAGTGATTCAGTCCACAGTTGACTGCTCCAAGGGAACAATGGCATGGTGGAAGGGCAAGGCAGAGAAAAACTGCTCACTCCATTGCAGCCAGGAAACAGAGAGAGAAGAGATGTGCCAGAGACAAGAGTACATTCTTTCAGGTCCTTTGCTCAGGCTCTACCTCCCAGCAGTACATTCATCAGTGTATAATGTCCCAGTGACCCAGTCACCTTCCAAACATGAGACTTTCGTGGGATGTTTTAGATGTAAACCATAAACTAGTTATGGCAGTGTGACTTTGGTCATACTTTGAGAGACAAGAGTTTATGCTATTAAAATTATTCTCTTGTTCTTATCTTATTGGCCAAGGGTATACAATTGATCTTTCCTTTCCCTCTCTCCCACATTTTACCTTTCTCTTTCCTTTTTCCTTTTTTTTTTAAATGGGAGTTGAGTCTAGGACCTCATGCATGCTAAGCAAGCACTCTATCACTAAGCTACATCCCTAGTCCTGTATATTTTTTTTATTTTGAGACAAAATCTTAGTAAGTTGTCTGTAGTAGCACTGAACTTGAAATTTTCCTGCCTCTGCCTAATAGCTGGAGTTACAGGTGTGCACCACTACTTCTGGGTTTTTTAAAAAATTCATTTTATTTTTAATTGACAAACATTACATATTATGTACAATTGTGGAATGGCTAAATCAAACTGCTTATGTGTTTTATCTCACATACTTTTTGTGGCAAGTACATTTAAAATCTACTCTCAGCAATTTTCAAGTATACAAAACATTGTTAACACTGTCACCATACTGTACTGTAGGTCTCTTGAACTTATTTCTGCTATCTAACATTTTGTATCTTTTGAGCGACATCTCCCCAGTACTCCTATTTTGTATCTCCATGAGTTGAATTTTAGATGCCATATATACATGATATTACATAGAATTTAGTTTTCCATTCCTGGCATATTTTACTTAGCATTATGCTCTCTAAGTTCATACATATTCTCAAAAATGAGAGGCTTTCCTTTCTTAAGACTGAATAATATTCTATTATGCATATATATACACCACATTTTCTTTATTTATCTGTTGATTCCATATCTTGGCTTTGTGAATAAAGCTACAGTAAACATGGGAGTGCAGATATCTCTTTGACTTGCTTTCCTTTGGATCTATATCAAGTAGTAGAATTGCTAGATCATATGGCAGTTCTATTTTTATTATTCTTAGGAATCTCCACTCTGTTATTCCATAACTACTATGCCAATTTACTTTTCTACCAACAGTGTTTGATGGGACCCCTTTCTCCACATTTTCTCCAACACATATCTTTTATCATTTTATAACAGCCATTCTGACAGGTGTGAGGTGATATCTTATTGTGGTTTTGATTTGCATTTCTCTGATTAGTGATGTTGATCACTTTTTCATATACCTGTTAGCCATTTGAATGTCTTGTTTTGAGAAATGTTCTTTCAGGTCCTTTGCTCATTTTTTAAATCAGTAATTTTTCTTTTGCTCTTGAATTCTGTATATATTTTGAATATTAATTGATTCTCAAGTGTATGGTTTGCAGATATTTTCTGCCCATTCCATAGGTTGTCTCTTCATGTTATTGTTTCTTTTGCTGTAGAAGACCTTTTAGTTTGATCTAATCCTATTTGTCTGATTTTGCTTTTGTTGCCTGTTCTTTTGGGATTATATCCAAAAAAAATCATTGCCCAAACCAGCGTGATGAAGCTTTTCTTCTAGTAGTTTATCATTTCTGATCTTATGTTTGAGACTTTCACTCATTTTGAAGTGATACTTGAATATGGGTGTGAAATGAGGGTCTAATTTCATTCCTCTGCATGTGGATATCCAGTTTTCCCAACATGACTCATTGAGGAGACTGCCTTTTCCCATTCCATGTTCTTGGCATCTTTGTCGAAAATCAAGTGACTGTAAATGCATGAGTTTATTTTGGAGCTCTTTGTCCTGTTTCATTAGCCTGTGCATCTGTTTTCAGTGCCAGCACCATACTGTTCTGATTACTGTAGCTTTATGTAGTATATTTTGAAGTCAGGTAGTGTGATGCCTCCAGCATTGTTCTTTTTGCTCAAGGTTGGTTTGTCTATTCAGGGTCTTTGTGATTCCATATAAATTTTACAGTTTTTTTTTCTTTTTTCATGAAAAATATCTTTGAAGTTTTGATAGAAATTGCCTTAAATTTTGTAGAGTATTTTGAGTGGTATGGGCCTTATAACAATATTGATTCTTTCAGTCTATGAACACAAGATTATGTTCCATTTATTTGTGTGTTCTTCAGTTTCTTTCATGTTTACAGTTTTTAGTGTAGTGTACAGGTCTTTCACCTCCTTGGTTGAACTTATTGAAAGTGCTTTTTTTTGTAACTGTTGTGAATGAGATTGTTTATTGTTAACATATATAAAAGCTATTGATGGTTGTATGTTGATTTTTTATTCTGTCACTTTACTAAATTCATTTATAAGTTCTAACAGGATCTGGTGGAATCTTTAGGATTTTCTGTATGTAAGACCATGTTGTCTGCACACAGGGGTAGTGGAACTCATTCCTTTCCAACTTGGGTGTCTTTTATGTCTTCCTCTTGCCTACTTATTCTGGCTAGGACTTCAGCACAAGTGGCAGGTGTGAGCATCTTTGTCTTGTTCCTGATCTTTAGAGGAAAATCTCTCAACTTTTTACCAGTGAGTATGATGTTAGCTGTGGGTTTGTTATGTACGGCCTTAATTGTGTTGAGGCCCATTCCTTCTATACCTAATTTGCTAAGATTCTTTCTTTTATCATAAAAGGATGTTAAATTTTGTCAAGTGCTCTCTCTGTATCTGCTAAGATGATCATATGATTTTTGTCTTTCCTTTTGTTAATGTACATAACATTTACTGATTTCCTCTGACTTTCCATAAGCATGTATGATTGCTTATCTATTGGCTTTTGATGGATAGTCATGTTCCATAGAAGATACTGGCGTGTCCATTCTCCACCACTGCCCCAAAAATTAGTTTGTTAGTATTAGCTACCATTCCCATCCCTGGATTCTATAAATGCATTTTACATAGGTGTCTGCATTTTCAAGAGAAAATGCTCAGTAAGAGAACTATATGCTAAAACCCAAAGTACCCTAAGAATGTGAAGTTCAAAATATTAAAGAAGTTTAAGACTGATGAAAACTGTAACCACAAATTTTTACTTTGGAACTTGCCATCACTGTGGCAGTTCAGTGAAATCACAGATGATGCAGACAGTTTAAAGAGTTCTGGTGTTGTGCTTCTTTCTTCTCCCGACCCCCTTACTGGGGATTGAACTCAGGGCCTTTGCACTGAGCTACCTCTTTATTTTTTATTTTAAGACAGGGTCTCACACTTAGTTGCCCAGCCTGAGCTCAAACTTGCGATCTTCCTATACTGCCTCACAGAGAACTGGATTATAGGTGCATTTTTTTTTCAGTATATATTTTTTATTAGTTTGTTTTTTTTTTTCTTTTTTTGAGCCTGGGTCTTACTGTGCAGTTCAGACTGGCCTTGAGCTTGCTATGTACCCTAGGCTGGCCTCAAATTTGCAGCAATTCTCCTGGCTCAGCCTCCTGAGTACTGGGATTACAGGTGTGCACCACTATGCCCAGCCAGTACATGTTTTCAGCACATGAAGATTAATTCCTCGCAGGCAGTTGTTACACACAGGTATATAACATGTCTTAATTCTTTTTTCATCCCTTTTTCCTCCTCTGATTGCTTGGTCCCTTTCTCTTTTGCAAAAGATCTAGCTATTTCCTATCTTCTATTTTGCTGTGTATTTATATTTTGGGTTTCTTATATAAGAGAAACCATGTGATATTTAATTAAGCTTGTGTGTCTGATTTATTTCACTTAACATTATGGTCTCAAGGAAGTACATCTTTTTATGAAGCATTTTGTTTAATCATTTTTCTACTAAAATATGAATTTGAAAGGATTATTGATATTCTTGATTGCCACATTATTACTTAAGTGGATATGTTGGCAGATTTTTTTCGATGCAGAGTGTGTCTCTTTAGGAAATGATGGGAATTATTTAAAAGCTAAAACTCACTTTAAAAAATGTGTTGAAGTGTAAACTGTGCTCAAAGCCTATCAGTTGCATTAAGTAAGAGTACCTGTATTGTCTTCATTACCCTTGGAAATTTGATTTGTTGTATTCTAACTTTACACGTTGGCCCTGCTCCCAAGAGTTGAAAACAAGGGTGTAGCTAAATGAGTCCAACTCCTGGATTTGAGCCTGATGCTGTTAGCCAAAGTCTTGGAACAGGGTCTAATAGCTAGCTGCTTTACACAAAGTCAGCATTAGATGATAAAATCTTCATTCTTGATAGTGAGCTACTGTTTAAGGAATCATTTCTTTTAACATTGCTTTTTGCTCTCCTGCTTTGTAGAGAGCCATGTGGCTTTCACATCTGCTGCTGGCTTTCTCATCCAAAGAGTTTATCAGTGAAAGAAAGATAGGATCTAGTGGAAGAAGAGATCCCGCTCTTGGTACAACAGGGCTGCATTTCAGGGTAGATTGGTTATGCTGGTGAGATTATTCTGCAGGTGTGAACAGTTTAATTTGCAACACAGTGGTCTAATTGTCCACCAGAATTCTTCGCTCTTTGGCCAGTTGGATTTGTTTTTTGTTGCTGTTAACCTAGTTTTTAAAGCACATCTATAAGAATAGAAAATCCTAAATAGAGTTCTTTTAATGTGTAATGATTAAATTGGCTGTGATTTATGAAACCAGGATTTTTATAGAGCTCTTGCATAAAGATAACAATAGATGGCCAGTAGTAGTTGGTAGGATTGGCTTTGTTCCTTCAATCGTTAAAATAAACCACAAAGTAATAAATATAAGCAGCAGTTTCATTTGTTTCTTGTGGTGTTTTTATTTTTGAAACAGGGAAAAAGTCCTTCTGTTGAGTGGAATGACCCGCTGCTTTATGATTTAAAATAAAAGCAAGTGAGGGCTTCCTATTTCCCGTCTCTCTTTTTCTATCTTCTAATCAAGGCACCTCGGGATTTTAGTAAACTGGGCTGGTTATGTGGCATTTGCACTATGAACTACATATATATATATATGCCCTTGGAGAAAACCTGTTTGCTTAGATCTGTGTGCCAAATTGGTAACTAGCTAGTAGTAAGGAACTCTTATTGGAGAGGCCTTTTGAGATTTAATTATGGAGCAGATTTTGCCTTGACTCTGCCTTCTTGCCACATCCACTCCCCTTTTTCTGTTTTATGAGGCTTTATGTTTCCAAAACTAAAGTCCTACGCATTAGTTGGTGATCCCTATATACCCTTGATGCTAACCTCTGTAGCTCCTTGCTATCAGTAGCTGACCATCTGGGAACTTATTCCTATCTCCACAGGACTGTTTATCCTGAGACATCTTTAAGACGTTGTGCCTTCTACTAGGCAACATTATTCATTGGAGCATTCATTGAACAGCCTTATCATTTTGCTATTTATAATTGTATATTCATCCTTCTTCATGCCCACAGGATTCCTGACATTTTCAGGGATATTTTAAAGTGGATAACAGTGACAGAATTGTCAATTTAGGATTACAACGTTCTGTTGTTTGGTTTTCATGAGGAAAGTGAGCCTGCTGTTAGAGTGCAACATGAATAATTCTGAGAAGGGCTGGTTTTTAAGTATTTACCACCATTCTTTTAAAAAAATTATTAATCATAAAAAATAGTACAGAGAGGTCCCATGTGCCCTTCTGACATTTCCTCTATTGGTAGTGCCTTGCATAACTGTAGAATGATGCAGAAACCAGGAAATTGACGTTCGTATAATCCAGAAAGCCTATTCGGAGTTTACTGTTTTATACACACTTACTTGTGATTTTAGTTCTGTGCAGCTTCATTACAGGTGTGAATTCATGCAAGCACAGCCATCACCAACATACAGAATATTCATCACAAGGGCCTCTTGTGCTGCCTCTATAGCCATTTGTAGCCAGACCAACCTCAACCTCCCCCTGTGCATCCCTAATCTTTATCCCTAACCTCTGGCAACCACTGGTTACTTTTCCAACTCTATAATTTTGTGTTTTGTATTCAGTTTTTATAAAACATTTTAGTTAATGTGCATTTCCTATTATGATTTTAGAAATTTAGCATGTAGGCAATAATATCATGTTTTTTAGTAAAGGGCAGAAAAATGTACATAAAGAGAGCAGTAATGAAAAAGAGGGACAATACAGAGATAAAAAACGTAAGATTACAATAAAATTTGGGAACAAGAATGAGGCGATACTAAAATGAGTAAGAATTATGAAACTAAATTCTAGTAGATTATGATGTTTCATGTTTCATGGGAAAGTGATTTTGTGATCACATAGGAGAAGTGAAAATCTGAGTGTTTATAATTAAAGCTGTATAGTCTTAGTGAAGTTTTTCAAAGTCAGGAATTCATCACCAGGAAAAGCAGAATTTATGCTTGTGGTAGAAATGATTCTGCGGGCTATTGCTGTTGGCAGGGTTCCCTTAGTCCTTAAATTCCACCCTTGCTGTCAGGCTTGTCTTTCAGGAGACCTGTAGAAGGTTCCTTTCATGCCCCAGCCCCAGGTACCCTTAGGAATTCCTTTTAATTCACCTACATGCAGTGACCACCTTCTTTATGCAGGGAGTTAGGGAAAAGCAGAGCAACTCTAGAAAATATATCTGGAGCTCAATGACACAAGAATGACAGAGTATTGAGAGTCACTCAGAGGGTGAGTACTTGGGAGTTCTTTATGTGGTTTGTTTTACTTTTGTGGGTTTGAAATTTTCCATACTTAAAAAGTTAAAAAAGAAAACAAGATAATACATTTCAGTAAGAAAGAATCTCTTAGGCTAGGGGCAGCCCATGTCAGGAGCTGAACTGTTTATAATGACCTTTGAAAATAAAAGGAATCCACATTTTTAAAGCTGAGTTTTTAAAAAGTTGAACTTATTCTTTCATCCCATTCAGTTATTTACAGAGGGCTTACTGTGAGCCAGATCCATTCTAGACTGCAAGTATAGCAGTGAACAACACAGATAAAACCCCTGCTTTGCAGAAGGTTTACATTATATGCAATAAACACCTCATTAAACAGAGAGTATGTCATATGGTGATAAGTGCTATGGAGAAAAACAAGACAGCAGAAGTGATGTTGCACTTTTAAGAAGAATTCATAGAGTAGGTGACCTTTGACCAAAGACCAGATGGAGGGAGGAACAGGGAACCGGGGCAGGTCTCTGAAGCAGGGCACACTTGCAGTGTGTGAGGAAAGCAGGAAGCCTAGGTTGTGGAATGCTCCACACTGCCCTTCCAAATACTTTCATGTCCTCATCACTGGATCCTGTGAGTGTGCTTTCGTGGTAAAGGACTTTTGCAAGTAGGATTAAGTTAAGGATCTTGAGACGAGATGGGGTGTTTCTCTTGGCTTGTCCAGGTAGGCCCAGTATAATTACAAGGCAGGAGGTCAGAGAGGAGAGAAGATGCTGCTGACTTTGAAGATAGAGGAAGGTGCTGCAAGCCAAAGAGTATAGATGGCTTCTAGAAGCCAGAATAGATAAAGAAAGACACTTCCACTAAAGCCCCAGAAAGCTACCAGTGCCTTGAGTTTAGATTTCTGGTCTCTAAGACTGTATAAGAGTAAATGTGTGCTGTTCTAAGCCACTAATTTTGTAGCAGTTTGTTAGAGCCGCCACAGGTAGCTAACATAGGCATGTACTAAGTAGAAGGGTATAAGAGGCAGCAATACAGTTGAATGTGAAAAGCATTGAAGTTACTAAAAGAACTTGAAGATTCATTCTGAATGAGATAGGAAGCCTTTGGAGTAACTTGAACAGAGGGGCATGACAAGGGCTGACTTCATTTTAAAGGCGATCATTTTGGCTACCATGTGGAGAATAGGTTCATGGAGCAAGAAGGGCAGCAGAGAGACTGGTTCAAAGACTGCTGACATCACAAGAGAGAGTATGGTGGCTGGACCAGTATTGTACCAGTAGAGGTGGGCAGAGCTGGGATTGCTGATGGGTTGGCTGTGGGGAGAGATAGAAAAGTCAAAGAGGACTCCAGGGTAAATGACCTGCACAAATGCAAGGAAGGACAAGATTGCCATTTACTGACAGGGTTCCAAGCTTGAGGGGCAGACCAGCACATGGATATGAGACTGAAGGTGAGTTCTTGGTTGAGCTTTGGGCTGCAGATAACAATTTGGGAGCCAAGAAAATCAGGGAGAACCTCAAGGAAATGAGGTTAGATAGAAGAGAGCACTCAGAGATAACTAGAGGCCAAGAAAATGAGGAGGGACCACTGAGCAGACTGAAGAGTTCCGTGTGAGGTAGGAAGAAAATCTAGACGGAGGGGTGCCCTGGAACCAAGGATAAAAGTTGTTAAGGAGGAAGTGATCACAGGTGTTAAGCACCTGTTTGTCGTGTTAGAGGAGGACTGAGAAATGACCATTAGATTTGGCAACTTGGAGGTCATTGGTGACCTTAGCCAGAGTAATTTTTTTTTTTTTTGGTTTTTCTCCGGTACCGGGAACCGAACCCATGACCTTGCGCTTGCCAGGCAGGCGCTTTGCCGCTGAGCTAAATCCCCAGCCCCCTAGCCAGAGTAATTGATATCGTGGGGGCGAAAGGTACCGGGTTCAAGAGCAAGTGGGAAGAGAGGAAACTGAGATAGTGAGTATATATAAATCTGCCTATATATGTGGCATGTTTCCCCCAGCTACTCTTGGTCTGTGAATGTGTGAATAGAACAATGATTCTTTCCCCTGTTGTGATCCCCACTGGTAACCCTAATCCATGCAGAGTTAATAAAGCTAATTTTTGAGCCAAGTGCTTTTTTTTAATGGGGCAATTCACAGTGGTGCTGTAAAGCAAAATGCTGGAGACACTTTTATTAGCAAATTTTTGCAGCTGAGGCTCAACTCAGTGGGGCTTTTACTGAGCAGGGCCTTTCCAATTCTAGTGTATTAAAGAAAAAGACCATTAGACTTCGGAAAATTTAGGCTTGTAAACCTGGTTGATTTAATATAAATCAAGAAATCAAAATAATTGGAAAGATTTTCTTTTGGTGGGACACTTTAAAAGTTGCTTGTGAAAGTTTAAGTCCTTCCCTTGATTTTTCCTTCAGAAATAAAAGAATTCTTAAAGGCTCTCATTTTCTGCTCCTTTGAAAGAAGAAAGAAAAAAATACTTTTGCTTTATAGTGTGCTAAAGAAATTGTGGTAACATTTCTGGTTTTAATACCTAATTGTAGGTGCAATCGTGATCCCTTTTTGGAAGTAATTCTCACTTCTACTTTTCATAAATCCCTCAAACAGATTTTTTGTGTATTACCCAGGGATTAAACTTTACCCTGAATATTATTTTCTGCAGAATAAGCACTGAGATCAGGAGTTGGTGAGGTGGCTAATGCACCCAAATGCCAACTTTTGTTCTCATTTTTTCATCCCATAACCCTGTTTGTACAGACTTCACGTTGTGGTACTGAACACAATGTGGCAGCTTCCTTGGGGCTGATAGAAGGTCTGAGATATATGAGACTTTCTGAAAGTCCCACTGAAAAGTTTCTCCATTTTAGAGTGGCTGAAATGGATATGGTCCTTTTGACAACTAACCATGTTATAGGACTCTTCTAGTTTGCTATCAGTAAGCACTGGATTTGAATGCTTCTAAAATGTTTGTGATCTAGAGGTGCTGTCTGAAGAAAAAAGAAAGTCTTATAGCTAGCTTTTGGACTATGGAATTTAATAGGTTCCCATTTGGGTGCAGTTTTGTGATCCAACCTGAGTGTGACAGCAGGAGCTAAAACTTTAGCCTATAGTTTCCTTAGCCATGGGAAGGAGTCCCAAGCCTAGGTGCATCCATGGTTTGGTTTATACACAGAAGCTATCAGTTTGGCAGGTAAACAAAAGGTAGATGAGAATTGCTGGCCTCAGTGCCCCATATGCTGTTAGTGCCCAACTCGTATTTTAACTGATTGATCGCTAGAGCACTGGGCTTTTGAGATACGCCTTGCAAGAAGAGGTCAGGAAATAAGTTTGGGAAATGTAGCTTCTTATATCCCCACCTTAGACGTAAGCAACACATATCTGTTAAGATCTCTGAGAAGTCCTCAGGAAAGAATTATGCTTAATTAAAACTGATGTTCCCTAAACTCATTTGGGAACATGCATCTTCTTCTAAATAAACTTTATCAACACCCCAAGGAGCTATTGTGCTACTACTGATGATGCTTTGGGTAGATCTGGTTTATATAATGAAACAATGCCACTGTTTATATGATCTTTTAGCTATCCTGAGTCTTACTTGATAGTTACATGTCAGGATTTTAAAAAGTTATTGTCTTACAATTTTTACAAAGAAGGCTCTGTATTCCAAGGATCAGAATGAAGCAGACTTGTGTTTAGTCCGCATGTCTGCCTTGGAGACCCCACTAGGGTTTTGATGTTTCTCCTTATCTCCTACCTCATATAATCCTGAGTTCCAGAGGTCTATGAGATGTACTCTGCTTGGAAACTATTTGAATGGCAGGCTGGCTCCATCATAGCTGACATTGATTCATCCCTCCCTCTGCTTTGTGATTGCCTAGTACTCACACTTACTCTGGCACAGACAGATGGACAGACACCACCTGGGTGTCATGGTAGGCTCAGCTGTAGACCAAACATGCCAAAAATAAAACCACAGTGTTCTGTCTCTTCAAAACTGGGGCTCCAGTGTTATTGAGTCATTATCTCATTCTTTATTGCCTGACCACTTGTGATCAGATGAGGGTTTGTTTCCTGAGCCTTTATGGCTAAGATGGAGGAGTGTGGGATGACAGTGTGGTTAAGTGGATTTGTAACTGCGGCTGTGGCCATGCCCAGGGTGGGCTGCATAATGGATCCATGTCAGCTGCGGAGCAGGCCCCAGTGGTTTGCCACAGAGCTTTGTCCTCAGCCTTAGACCCATCTCTGGTTAACTTTGTTATTTAATAATTAAGACACCAAGGCCCACAGACTGTATTTTGCCAATGACTTATGGATGAGAGATGTAGCTTATGCAATGCTTGACAGAATTGGGATTCAAAGATGATCTTAAGGGGCTAAATTGTTGGGGGAAGGTGTTGGTCAGGCAGCACAGTAGTATTTAATATGGCTAGGAAGTTTAGAAAGTTAAATTTTAGGTGTGACATGTTTAAATATCACATTTTTCTCTACTGGGAGAAACTGAAAGGGTAAATAAGAACCAAAATATATAACAGATACTGGGAAATAGGAAGAAAATATTAAAAGGGGAAGGGGAACAAAGAATGAGGGAGAGGGAAAGGAAGGGAAAAGAATAAAAAAAGAATAGATGGAAGAAAATGGAAACAAAGCTTTTGTACATAAGGAGGGGAAGAAGGGTTGAAGGGAGGGGAAGGGATCAAGGAAAAAAGAATCAAGAAATATGTATCAGTACAAACTTCCCTTAATGAATGTGATCATTATGTATATAAAACTGAAGTAAGTATGTGGAAAAACTGAAGTTAAGATCTGCTGTGTAAATGTACCAACTCGGTACAAGTTTATACTAGTTATAAAATTTCTAAAAAATTTAGGTGTGAAAAATAATACTAGAGAAGTAAGAAATTAAGAGTTTTTTAAAAACATTGAATTCCACATTGTGCTTAAAAAGATCCTTCAAGAAGCCAGGCATGATGGCACATGCCTGCAATCCTAGTACTTCGGAGACTGAGACAGGAGACTCATAGTGAGTTTGAGGCTTGGGCTACATAGCCAGACTCTGTCTCAAAAAATAAGAATAAAAAAAGAAGAAGAAAGCAAGCAGGCAAGCTGGCTCTGAAGAGTGATGAACACCAATTTGAGGTTACCACTGAAGCAATGAAAATGTAAAGTGAGAAAAACACAAGAGTTTTGAGCTTATGCCATTATTTCTTAAGCAAGGTGGTGAGTACAGGAGTGTCAGTAAAAATCTTTATACTTTTTTGTCTGCCTTAAATATTTAATAAATTAAATAGACTCCTATAGCTTTAGTGAACCATTAGTTGAGTAATCACAATGACCTATTGTCTCACTTTCTTGTTGCTGGGACAAAATACCCACCAGCCACAAGTTAAAGCAGAGAAGGTTTATTTTAGCTCACAGTTGCTAGAGGTTTCAGTCCATGGTCAGCTGGCTCCAATGAAGAGTAGCACAGCAGAGAGGCATAGCAGAGGAGAAACAGTTCATGGTATGGTAGGCAGAAAGCAATGTGACCTCCTCCTTATTTCCCTTTTCATTCCATCCAGGCTACAAGTCTGTTGGTTGATTCTACCACATCCAGAATGGGTCTTCTCTCTTCCCATACCAAGAACTATACTAAACAAATAGGTGGACTACTCCAGTATCATGTACCCATGATCCAGTATCACACACCCATGATCTAGTCACTCCCAAAAGCCCCACCTGTAAATGCATGAGGCTTTGGTGGGACACCTAGATACAAGACATAACATCTATTAATAAGGGAAGCTGCAAACGAGTATCTGAGGGCTGGGGTGCAGCTTAGTGATAGAGTGATTTACTAGCATATACAAGATGCTGGGGTCTTTCCCCAGCACCCTAAAAATAAACAAACAGAACCTAAGGTCTAATTAGTGCTTCTATTCATGGCTCTTGACAACCCATGTATGAGGTACTATTCACTTCTCAGTACTTCATATGAAGTGTGACTCTGTAGATGAACAAATATTAGGGTGTGTTCAGAGAGTAAATATGCAAACGAGTCACATGAAAAGTACTTGAACTACATGGATGATATTTGGGCCAATAAGAATTGAGTATGGGGAAATGTGATGGTAACCTTTAGCAGCTTGAGGGATTGTCAGGTAGAAGATCTAGTAGTTTTCTTCTTCAAAAGACCAAAATTAGGGCCATTGGTGGAAGCAGTTTTCAGCACAGTAGAAGGAAGAATATTCTTATAGTTAGCCTGCCTTGTGGTAGATTTGATGGTTTGAGAGGTCAGCTGTCTCCTGGAAGCATCCCCAGATTGCCTGGACCTAACCAGCTAGGAATCCTGTGAGAAACCTTTCTGAGATGAGTAGATGTGCCCAGAACTCCTCTTTATTCTTTAATTCCAAACCAGTGAACGCTTTAGCCAGTGTCGCATCTTTGGGATTATAGTGCAGCACTTTGGTTGAGAAGCCTTTGGGACAGAAACCTTGCCACTTACTGATGCCATCTAGCTTAACTTCTGATGCTGTGGGCCCCACGTCTATGCCTACAAGAAAGTGATGTAGATGGTATGACTATCTGCATGGAACTTGTACGTACACATAAATGACAGAAATGTACGTAAGGAAACCAGAAGTTTAATGAGCCATTAGAGTGTTATGTTGGTCAGGATTCTTTTGACATGCTTTTTGTTGAGTAGGGTATTGTAGTAATATTATTTTAAAAGTATACAGTGGTACATACAGTATATAGTATTCAATGGCAAGGTTCAATGTTGACCTTATGGGGAAATTTGACTAGGTTCTTGTCCTAATTCAGTTTGCAGCCAGAATTGTGCAAAGAATTAAGTTTTTGAACTGAGGTACCACTGCAGTTTGCTTGAGGTGGAAAATCAGAAATTTTGAGGCTGAGGCTAAGTTCTTGCATTTAGACTAGTTACTTTGTAAGTTTTAGCCTCTTGTTTGTGCCTCTATTCTGTCATTACTACCTTCTATTATATTAAGTTGATATCTTCTGTCATTTAAATTCCCTTATTTCTTTCACTGAACTTTTTTTCAGTTAGTTTCTTAATGGTTGCCCTGGGGATTGCTGTGAGCATCTTAATTTAGAACAGTCTAGTTTGGATTAATACCCATTTAATTTTTATAGTACTCCAAAAACTCTGCTACAATTAGTTTGCTTTATGTATGTTGGTACAGTTGGATGGTGTTCCATGAGTCTCTGAAGCTCTGTTCATTTACTTCAGGTGTTTTTGTTTTTATACTTCCCTGTTAGACAGTCTCAACTGACCTATTTTCAGATTTACTGATTTTTTTGTTTTTGCTAGCTCGACTTTGTTATTGAGTACTTCTAAATAAATTTTTGTTCCAGTTACTATATGTTTCAACTCCAGAAGTGTTGTTTGCTTTTTTAATAATTTCTGTCTCTACCAATATACTCTATTTTGGTGAGACATTATTCTTATATGTTGCTTTTACTTCTTTAGACTTACTTTCTTTCAGTATTTGGACATCTCTGATAGCTGATTTAAAGCCACTGCTTACTAAATCCATTGTCTGGACTTCCTTAGAGACATTTTCTATTGACTGCTTTTTTTCCATGCATAGGTCCTACTTTCCTGTTTGTTTGTATGACTTATACTTTTTTTTAAATAGGAAATGTTATTTTATTTAAAATAATAATGTTACAATTCTGGAAACCAGATTCTCTTACCTCCACAGAATTTGCTGTTATTGCTGTTTGTTGTTGCTTTTGGAAGCTGCTGTTTGTTAAGTGACTTTCCTGGACTAACTCTCTGCTCTGTGTTCTTTATGAGATGTGGCCACTAGTATCTGTTTGGTTAGCTAGAGAATGGGCAGGAACTTCTCATGGCATCAAGCCAGTAAGTCTCCCAGCGTTTTTGAGGCAGTTGGTATGCCAGGCACCCCTTCACCATCCCAGCAGTTTACAGCTCTGCCTTGACCTTCACTTCCTGCTGGTTCAGAGCTTCAAGCTAGCCAGGGTTGAGAGATCTGGGTATGTCCATAGTGCTACACATACACATGGCATTCTAGACTCCCAAGAAACGTATCAGAGCCCTTCAAAGACCTTGTGGATATACCATTTCCAAGGTTTTTGTTAAAAGCTTTTTGGTCAGCTTCTTATTAGCCCGAATTGATAAAACTCCTCAGGAACCTGCAATGTTAAAGTAATTTAACACGGGTTGTTTCGAACAAATGCCTGGAGATAGGACAGAGAGGAGGACTGAAGTCAGATAAAGACAAGCCTTGAGAATAAAACTTTCCACCCAGCTGTCAGGCAGGTCATGTAGTAATAGTTATTTCTTTGAGTATTGGATTTTGGGGGAGTTCTAAACCCATCTGGCCTTGCCAGTGGCTGCCAGCCTACTAGTTTTATATCAACCATGGTTGTGAGGCTATTGTTGATTTTCAGGATGACCATGGAGTTAGTGCTACACATACATGGAGTTAGAGAGGAGATCGAATAAATGCAAATTAAAACAACTCAGTAAGAACAAGGCCAGTTCCTACTGAGATTCAGCCATATTTTTTTCTCAAATGCATGCCCCTTAGCAGGTTTCAAGCTTTTCATTAATTTTTGAGAGCCCTGAAATAGTTGATGGTGACCATTTTTGACAGTACTGTATTCTTATAGAAGGGAGATTTTTTCGGGGTCTTTATTCTGCCATCCTGCAAATTAGCTCCCTGTAGTACTTCATTTTCTGAGGTGCCCTCAGGCTTTGAGTCTGCCCTGTACGAACTCTCTCCTTCATTCTGTCTCATCACATTGTCTCTTCTTACTCTTCTCTCTGAGACATAAAGTGGTCCCATTGGCATGTTATGGGCGCAGGTTCCTGTTAACTACTAGTCCTTACCCTCAGCTTATTAGGAGTGAGTTTTGGCCTTCGAATATGCAGTAAACATGGAGCCCTTGATCGTGCATTACCAGCATATGTTGTATACCAGATCATGTTTATCTGTTGTGTTTATCTTGTCTGCAGAGTCCATTTTTTGCGATCTGGCCAGAATTATATATTATCCTGGGACAAAGTAAATCCATTGTTCCCTTAAATTAGAGTAAGAGAACAAAATACTAATAGCTAAAACAGCCATTTCCTCTAGATACTGTTGGGATTTGAAATTTGGGCCAGATAGAACACAGATTTCTATCAGATTTTAACGTTCCTGGTTAACAGCTTGGGTTTTGTGTTAAAATACCTTTTAAAATCTCTATGTTTAAAATCTTAAGTTCTCACATATTGATAAATTAAAATTTTTTGTGTAACCAGAAATTTGACTTATGGGTATTTATTTTATTATAGCTGTTTATTTTAGAGGCCATTCATCTCCTATTCTATATAAAACAAGAATTACGGTGCTGTTGATAAACAGTAATGAGACTGTTCTGAAGAGCTGTGTATGATGACGTGTGTAGCTAATTACCATGTTTACAAAGTTAGGGTTTTGCTACATTTTGTGTATTTGTGTACTTTTTTTCCTCTCTCATTTGTTAGATAATACTTTAAGCAGGCAGTCTAAAATGTGATAATACATGGTGCTACAACAGTTTTGAGATCTTGAAAGATAACGCTGGAAACATTTGCTTGTATTTTTTTTCCACCTTGGAGTGTTTTGTTAATGAGACATTTTATGCTGCCATCCACCTAGGGCAATAATATAGGTGTTGATTG
Source organism: Chinchilla lanigera (assembly GCF_000276665.1). NCBI lineage: Eukaryota > Metazoa > Chordata > Mammalia > Rodentia > Chinchillidae > Chinchilla > Chinchilla lanigera. The sequence goes on along the minus strand of NW_004955455.1, from coordinate 14,175,712 downwards.
ATTTTTGGATAGCAAGGGCCTTCTCTAATTGCAGAGTTTGACATTTGTGTCACTTCTGCTGTTCTAGGTGAGCAAGACGTGGAAGGTGATTGCCGAAGATGAGGTGCTGTGGTACAGGCTGTGCCAGCAGGAAGGACACCTTCTGGAGAGCAGCATCTCGGATTATTCATGCTGGAAGCTCATCTTCCAAGAGTGCCGAGCCAAGGAACACATGTTAAGGACCAACTGGAAGGTAGGTGGTGGCCAGTAGCATTACCTGTGGCAGACTAGCCCACAGGGACGTGGAGGCCAAGCCTTTCATTACTGTAGGGCTGACTGCCAGAAGCAAAGGGAGCAGGCTGCATTGAGCAGCCCCTTCGGCTGTGGGTGACTTGTTGCCTGCATTGTTCTCCCTTAGAAGATCTATGCCTGTTGTATCCACAAAGTTTGGGAGCCTCTACTGCTATCCAGGAGAGGAAGGCTGAGCTTGAGCTACCTATAACTTCCCTTTTGCTGGCTAGAGTCATTAGAGTCATGCACAGTGTAGCCTCCTTTCACTTTCATCACCTCCCTAGAGGGGCTGAGAAGGCAGAAGAGAAGGCGCCTACACACCAGAGGAGCTGCAGATGCCATTGCAGTAGCTCTAAGAGGGAGGTTGGCGCATGGCTCTGCATACTCTCTGCTCTTCCCTCACATAACCCATTGGCTTGCTGCCCTAGCCTTTATCACTTCAAGTGTCTGCAGGAATATTAGATCACAGCTAAGAATTTGCCCAGAGAAGTGTTTCTGTAGGAGATAACTGTCAAGAAACATGTCACATAGAGCCGTGTGAGGCACGACAAGGCTGCAGTGGGTGGCAGTGCTTCTCTCCCACCTGGACAGCTGGATAGTCGCTTGCGGAGAAGGGATAGAACTGTGCTCTTTCCTCATCTGTTAAGGTCAATCCTAATAGACTTTGAGATGAACAAGCTTTTGCTCATTACTGATGGTGACATATTGCCTGTGCATTTCTGTCCCTAGTCACCTTATAACCTGATTAGTGACCGATAAGCTTGATCAGGGCAACCTTGTGCAGTTCCAGCAACATCAATGAGAGCAGTGTTTCTCTAATTCAGGGTTGCTCAACCCCAGCTTGAATGACAGTGGGCCAGCTCGTTGTTTGTGTGGAGGGACTGTTCTAAGCACTGCAGAATGTCAAGCCACATCCCTGGCCCCTGCCTACTAGCCTTCAGTAGCATTCTCTCCTTGGTGATGACAACTCGAAATGGCTCCAGAGATTGCCAGATTGGGGGTGGAGAGCACTTGCCCCTGGCTGTGACCCACTAGTCCTTAGGATAATTAGCATAGCTTTTCTTTTTTAGGGTGTTAAAACACCACTGCTAAGTAAGGTCATACTGGCCCTCTGGTATCCATTTACATCCACAGTTCTGGATGAAGTTGAGAGGTTTGACAGAGCTGCGCAGAAAAACAGGCCTGGGGTGGGGCAGAAAGCAGAGGGTCTGGTCCTAGTGAAAGGGGCCAGAGTTTAAGGAAAGCTTGAGTATTTCTATGCAGAAAGGAGGGATACGTTCCAGATTTGTGAGCATGAGAGCTGCAGACATTGATTATCCCCAGCTCAAACTTTAGAGGTGTCAGACCCTGAAAGAAAGCAGCAGCCAAGTTTTTGCTTCCTCTTTGGTGGTAGAGAAAGCCAGGAAGGCAGGCAGAAGATCTTCATTTGGATGGGAGGTGGCGGAAGCCAAACATTGTTAAAGATTCACTCCATAGCATGTGGCACCTAGTAACAGTTTATAAGGTGTACACAGCTTATTGAATGTTTGTTGTTTTTTTCTGTCACACACAAAGCCATGTGTGCTCAATAAGTGGTTGTCCATTGAGTGAACGGATTAGAACTGCAGGCAGAATGTGAAGGATGCTTTTGGAATTTCAGATCCAATTCCTGAGACTATTAACAGTGAGGATTACATGGGTGAAATTTTAAATGAGTCTGGTTACATGTAATAAAGGGGTTCTTAGTATAACTCTAGAAGGAAAGAATGCCTTATCAAAATATGAAAGAGAGAATGAGGGCAAGTTGCTTAACTTTTGCACGCCTGCATTTGCTCATCTGTAGAGCAGAGTGAGAGTAGCACTGCTCCTATTTGTGGTGAGGGCGAACATCGTGATACATCTACTTCCCACTCCTGCAAAGGCTGGCCTGTGCTCTGTGCTCAGGCAGAGTTGGCTCTGGACACTCATAAGCCTTTGCATGCAGACACAGTGGTTCTGTCCTGTCTGTGGTCAGCTTCAGGAGGGTTTGGACTGGCACCTCCTAGGTCAGTGTCTGGAGAAACCCCAGAAGGGACACCAGAGTTCTCAGGTTTCTCCATTGAGGAGATGACTTATAAATGCGTGAACTTAACCTAGTCGTGAAGTTCAGAGTGGACCTGGAAATGGCTTGATGAAGTGGGTTTGGGAGCCAGTGTTCCTCTTCTGGGTGTTTGTGTTTGCTTTTTCACCCTGGCATGTTAGAATCGCTCTACAGCTAGAGTATCAGTGTGGAGTTGGAGCCCCAGATGGGGAGGGGAACCATAGGACAGAAATTAGTAAGCGCTGGAGGTACACAGGTTTCGTCTTAGGATCTCCTTTCCTTTCAGAAGCCTTTGCCCTCTGAAGTGCTCTTCTATTGTAAATGTGTCTGGCCAGTCTTTCGCTTCCCTCCCTATAGCTCTACTAGCTGGACAGCTCCACTTGAGTGTGTCCATTTTGGCCCTTGTATTAAGTTAGGATCGTTCTGCAAATTATCTTGCCCAATCTCTGGAGTAGAGCTGTTTAATAAGTGTTGATTTTAATGGAATGGATGTCATATTTTTCCTCAATAATATAATAATACTAGTAGCTACCATTTACTGAACACTTGCTGTGGGCTAAAAGCTCTGCCTGGCACTTATGTACACTATTTATAATCCTCGCACCAGACTAGCAAAACTGAAATTATGGATCACTTAACTGCTCTTCAATATTGTACCTGTATTTATGATCTTGGCTTAGCGATCTTAACTCTTCCCAACTTTCCACATGTAAATACTTTATATCTCTTACAATTCTCTTCACTGTATTTTTATTTTAAAAATAATTGTTTGATATCTATTTTCTGAACCAATAGTCAGTGATCATGGTAAAATAATTAAAAGTTACATGAGGGTACAAAGTAGAAAATACTATGTCCCTCTTTCTTTCTACCACCTAGTTCTCCTCAGGAGTAGCCTGAGTTTAGGTTTTAAGAGTTTTCCTGTGAATGAGACTTTTCTGTTTATAAGAGAGATTTTACTGTGTTTCCCAGGCTGACAAACTCATGATATTTCTGCCTCAGTCTCCTAGTAGCTGGGACTACAGGTGCATGCCACCACAGCCAGCTTTAGGCTTAGCCACCCCCACCCTCTCCTCCCCTCCTCTCCCCTTCCCGTCTTTTTGTGGTGCTGGGGATTGCATATCCTGGGCAAATGCTCTACCACTGAGCTATACCCCCAGCCCTTTTATTTTATTTTATCTTTTGAGACAGAATTTCACTAAGCTTCCCTAGCTGGCCTTGAATTTGTGGATCATCCTGCCTCAGCTTCCCAGGTGTGTGCCACTGAGCTAACTAGGGTTCTCTTTAAAGACCATTTCTGTGAAACCTCTAGCTTTTCAGTCAGAAAAGTCATCTTTTCCTTTTCCTTACTTTGATCTTTACCCACTATATAGGTTTTCATTTTATTCACAGAATTCTTGTAAGGGTTGTTAACAGATACTAACTATATCATTACTGTTTCTTTGCTGGACTGAGCTTTTTAATATAGTTTATACAGGTCTTTAGGCACTTATGACTACCAGCAGGTGCTTACCAGCTTATCATGGATGGTTGTTATTTATGTGCACGTATTCCCTTTGTACTTGGTGATCTTCTCAAGGACAGGGCTAACGTCTCATATGCCTGTGCCCTGCAGTTCACTGCCTTTTGTGCCTGTGGTAACTCTGACATACTTAATAGTTTAATGTGTTCCTTGTCATCTGTGTCATTTTGAATGCCCACATAGCTTGAATGCAAAACACGCCATAGAAAATCTCTGTGGAGTATAGATGACAAAGCAGTCTGCCTTCCCAGTATCCCAAGAAGAGTATAAAATGCATCCCCCTTTTCCTTATACAGAATCGCAGAGGTGCCGTGAGTGAGCTGGAACACGTCCCTGAGGCGGTTTTATGTGATGTGCATTCTCACGATGGTGTTGTCATTGCTGGGTAAGCAAAACCATTTCACCAAATGCTCTTCGTCTCATGGTCTTCCACTTTTCATGGATTGCCCTCTGGGCACCAGTGACATCCCTTCCCTTGAGAGTGTGTGTCTTCCTCTGGGAGAGCCTGTGTAAGATGGAAAACCTCCACGATTCCTTTCTCTAGGATTTGAGAGCTCGGCAGGGCAGTGAGTGGTGAGGAGCAAATGGTGTTGAGCAGATCTGTAATCCATTTGTCTCAATATGTCTTCCTAGCTTTTAAATCACTCTTGTGGCATTTTATGTTAGATTTTCATTAAGGCAAACAGTTTGTATTTTATGAAGACATAAAAAAGTCAAGCAAGAATAATAAGTATTGGCACAAACAGGTCCTGTTGTTACATTCTCTGTTCTGAAGTCTTTATTATGAGTAAGGGCTGTGGCCACACAAAACCTTCCTTCCCTACATAGTACATATTTGCTACTTAACTTGTCTGGGACTAGGCTTTTTTATGTGTCTCCATGGCCAAGAAATTGTATTTTAGCTTCTGTAAATTCCTTTGGCTTCTGTTCCAAAAGCCACTTTCATGAATTCTTCATGTTTTGCTATACAGAGGTGCATTTATGTGTTTCTTTAATGTACAGTAAGATTAGTTTTCTTTCTCAATTAGGAAGTGTCTTGAGCTACAGTCTAAAATTGTAAACTTTAAATTATATACTTTTTACAGTCTCAAAGTATTTGCCAAAAAGTAGAGATCAGAACCCTTAAACTTCTAAATCTGGACCAGATTTTGAGTGAGCACCTGTCTGCAGGAGACCAAAAACAAAAGCCAACCTTGACTTCCACAGTTAGTCATCAGAGTCATTTTCTTAAAGAAAAAAAAAAAGTAGTATTCCTTCAGGAGCACTATTTGAAGTGAATTACAGCTTGTTTAAATATTTTAGTTTACCCTGCCCATGAAAAATTATTTCTGTTTTAAACAAAATATGCCCAGGAGGAATACTTATTTAGCTTCAGTTTTACTGGCTACAATTTAGAGTTTAATGTCCTTCTTGAGAGTGCTATAGAGCTGTTACTTTTAGAAAAACTAGTGGACCAGAAATCTGGAATTCTGTCCCTCCCGTTATCAGTACGACATTGGACTTCTGCCCTCATTGCTAAAGCAAAGACCTCAGACTCACCTTATACAAGGTGCTTTCCACCAACTGCATTTGAGAGTCACATAACTGCACAAAAGCTTTAGATCATTTAGGCTTAAAAGGGTCTCTGCTTAAGGTGTAAGAAGGTGCTTGAGGACAGACTGCTCACAATGGCTGAAAGGGCCCGAAAAGAAGTTAGAAATAAAGGAGAGACTTTCTTCCTGAATGCCTATTATGAATTTCTTATCTGGACGAGGAGCTCCTGAAAAGAAAGGCAGGCCAGGCCTACCCTGCGGCCAGGTGCCAGTCCTCTCTTCCCTGCCTCCCTGCCCCCTGGGGATCTGTTCAGCATTAAAGATTAGGCAGCACAAAGCCCAGCAGTGGCAGAGTTTGTGGATCGATAAGATGAAACTTGAGCCACGGGTCAGAGAGGCTCCTCTTTCTAAGAGAACCTCACGTTTATGGCGTTTATGGCTTAGAATGCGATCCTTCAATCTTGTATGTAGAGCATCTTGTGTTTATCATTAAAATTTTATTTGGCGGTTACGATGCTTGTTTTCTGGATCAGATCTTGAATCCCTTTTCATTTGAGACAGTGGTGTTTGTGGTTACCTCATTCCCAATCAATGCTGTATTCACCAGGCTTTCTACAGTTATGCATCTCCAAGGAGCTTCTTAAAGAGACAGTGCCACCTCACCTTGCTTTCTCTTATACTTATTTTCTTTCTTCCTTCCGTTTTCTCTTTCTTTTATACAAGTGGAATCTGTTCAGAGGTTTAGTTTTACGTAACTATAAACCATTTTTTATTTAAGCTATTATATATTTCATATAATTGGTAGAAAACAGGCTTGCAGAATCTCGTTTCTTCCTACTTTTTTAGATCTCTATAAATACTCTTGATTTGGGGTTGAGTTGCATAGGTCTAGACTCACTTTTCTCATACCTAGATTCTCTGTCAGCCCTGTTTTCTTCTTTAATCTTCAAACAAAACCAGTGGAACTTTGTAGAACTCTTTTTTTGGGGGGGGGGGCTTTTTTTCCGGTACCGGGAATCAAAGTCACGACCTCACGCTTGCGAGGCAGGCGCTGTGCCACTGAACTAAATCCCCATCCCCAAAACCAGAGGAACTTTGAAATAGATGTTTGTTCACTGCTGAACTCACTGGCTGACGTTCCAGCATCTGTCCTGTGGACATGACTGGTCCCGTTCACCTGAATTGGTGTGTCCAGCCTTGTGCAGACAGTATCCTTTGAACTTTTGATCTTCTTCTCTTTTGTCTTTGAGCTTTTGCTTCCTTTATTATCTTATGAATGACTTCCAGTTGCCCCCTATGTTAGAACTCTTTGAAATCTGCAGCCAACCTACCTTTTTCCTCATTACACTTAGGTATATCTTGAGTTTGTCTTACAGTGTTCTATTTCGTTATCTCAGACCACATCTTTTTTTAATTGACAAAATTCACTTACCATTAAACTCACACTTTTGAAGTGTAAAATTCAGTGACTGTGAGTAAATTCACAAAATTTTGCGACTCATACCGCTATCTAATTCCAAAACATTTCCACGGCCCCTCTCCCCTCAGAAACTCAGCCACCTTTCTGTAAGGCCCAGTGCAGTCCTCTCTCCTCCCACAGGTTTTTGTGCTGCTCTCAGGGTAGTGAAGGCTCTGCCCCCTACTCTTGTCATAACACCCAGAGAAGTCATTCGTTGTAGCATATAGAGCAGCTAATAGTGTGGCCTTATCTCCTCTAGATATTTTTATTTCATGTCTTTATTTTACTTAGAAATAACTTTTAAGTTTACAGCCATGAATTTTTGTCCAGTGATTTTAAAGCATCTTTTAAAACTGGGGGTGGCATGCAATATTCCATTGGAGCTCTATAGTGCTTTCATACTATTCTGAATGGAGTAAGTACCAACATTTAATACGTAGATACTTCTCCTACCACCTCCATATACCACTATGAGAGAAATACCTATTTTCTCTTGTCTGTTCTCCAATTTCTTAGTTGTTTCAACTTAAAAATCACATAGTTTTAAATTTAGAAGGGGCTGTAGAGCTGATCTAGTTCCAGAGCACTCAGTGTGAGGTGGTGGAGCCTTAGAGCTAGGATGGACACGCAGTGCACACTGCGCCACCCTGTGCTTCTGTGCTGTCCATACCCAGCCTGTTTTGCTGCCCCGAAGCTGTGCCTATGCATTGTCATTCCGGTTTTCCTCTTGTAACATGCATCCTTCTTTCTTTTTAGAAAGAACTAGTAGTAAAACCATGTTGTATTTGCAAAAGATATTAGAAAGTGGAGAAGAAAAGCCACCTAAATCCCACCTTGTAATATAGCTTACCTGTTACTCTTTGGGCTTTGTCTGTGGTTTGGTTTTCAGTCTGTTTTTTTATACAGATCTTTTTACATAATACAGTAAAATTTTTTGACTTTTTATCCTTGGTAAACAAGATTTTTAAAAATTTTATGTTACTTTTCATTACTTTGGTTGCAAAATTCCATGAATAACTATATGCAGATTTTTCTTACTCATTCCTCTACTAGTGGATGTTCAAACAATTTCCTATTTTATTCTATAGTTACATATCATTTAACAATGGGGAATGTTCTGAGAAATATGTCAGTGTTCAACATCATAGAATGAGCATCCACAAACTAAGATAGCTGTGACACTACTAGGCCATGTAGCTTACAGGCCCACCATCACCTGTGTGGTCTGTTGCTAACTAGAATGTTGTGTGGCACACGCCTGTGTAAGTTATGACTGCTATATAGAGAGAGGTTTGGGAATTTTTGTTTTTAGTACTACGAATATTTTTTGTTTAAAAATTATAAAATACATGCTGTTGTAGAAACTTCAAATTTCAGGTAAGTGTGTAGGATTAAAGAGTTAGTTTTTCTGTTGTCCTTGCATTTCTGATTATTTTCTTGGGCTGGAGTCCAAAAAATAAGTGTTACTGGATGTAAAGGAATGAATTTCTATGATTTTTCAGATTAAGAAATTATTTTAAAATGCTTTCATAGTTTTTCAACTTGATTTGAAGTCCCTAAGCCTTCCATCAAGCCTTCTTCTGAATATACCTTCTCTTTCCCTGTTCCTGCCAGAAATAACAAGGTACCCTGAGTGGTCATTGGTGACCTTCTGGTCCATGAACTGGTGGCTTTTTGCCCTTTGAGCCTCTTGACCATGTTTGATGCTACTGACTGCATGCTTCTGAATGTGGTAGGGATCATATGCTAAGCATCTTTGTGCCCTCACAGCTTGACCTCAGTCCCAGCACTCAGGCGTCATGGAGAAAGTATGATGGGATAAAGACCTCATGCTCTGTGAGCCTCCGCTCTGAGCTGACTCTGCCCCTCCCATGTGGTTTCTCTGGCTTTTCTTTTGCCTTTCTGTGATCTCCCTTGATTGTTTAGGAGCGATACGCAGCAACCCAGAAAAATGCCTGAACCAGAAGTAGTTCCTTCTAACTGTGAGCAGTTCACACATAACACTGGACTTGCTTTTCTACTCTTAAATTTCTCCTGCTTTAACTTGGGAAAAAATTGTGTTTGGGGCCCACCAATGTCCACAGAATAAGCCATGTGACTTTCTTTGAAGGCTATGTCTGTCTGCATTTGCTGTGTGATCTGGTGGCGCTTCTAAAAAGCTTATGAGATTCTATGTGTGTTTTCCTTGTGTTTTTGAAGAGATGTTATCTAGAAAGTCAGTTGAAAATAAGAGATCTTGAAATGTGTCTTTTGTTTGCTCCCCTCTCTCCTTTTTCTTTTGTTGTTGGTGGTAATGACTCTTAGAGTTTCAGAATGATTTTTAAGTTAAAGGCTATGACTAGGGATGTAGCCCAGTGGTAGGGCACTACACAAGGCCCTGGATTCAATCTCCAGCACCACAAAAATAAATACATAATTATTTGTTTGTCTTTGAGGAAAGATAATTGAAGAAAAGGAGATGTGTCAGCATCCCTGTTGTCTCGTGACACTTGTACTGTTCACAGTTACACTGTGAGAGTTAAGAGTTACAAATAAATGACATCGTAAGTTCAGAAAGGTCAAGAGCACAGTGCAAGACCTGAGCATGGGGCCAGGAGGAGTTTGCTGTACGCAGTGAAGGAGAGCTAGTGAAGAAGACCCTCCCAGGTGAGACCTAGCGGGAGAAGTCAAGCCTGAGGCTCCTTAGAGGCCAGTGCCAGCTCTGCTGCCATTAAGCTATTAGCTCACCAAAAGCTTTTATAGGATGCCCAGGAGTATGGTAGTGATTTGCAATAAACCCCCTCCACAGTTACATAAGTATTTCAGTTTGCATAGGGGGACACACTTTTCTATTCACATTAGAGGGCTGCTTTCCCCTCCTTTGGTTTAAAAACCAATGTTAAGTCCCCTCTATGTATTGAGGGTTTTTCTCCATACTCCTAAATGCTTCTTTTTCTGGTTTCCCACTGCTATGATCTGCCTTTTCAACATACGGTTCCTGCCTTTTCTGGAAGAAATAGTGGCTGTGTATCCAGGTTTCTCCTCTGCCAAATGGGGTTGGAGGGAAAACTATCATTTAATGTTGCAAAATATTAGCTCTCTTCTCTCCCTAAAAATGTTCAGCTGTCCCACTTTTCCGAATTGCTTTGAGGCAAGTATGCAGAGTAGATGCATAACAAAAAGCCCACCCCCCTCTCTTTGGCAACCAGGTGAACTCTGGCTGCTGCTTTGGCTGCGGGGTGTGACCTGACTCAGATTTGTTTTTCTCATTAGCTGTGTCTACCCACACAACCTGGACTTCAGCATTGAGAGCTTTCCAGGCTCCTGTAGACATGAAGCAAAATCTGGAGCATCTGCTTTACTAACATAAACTTCGGTGTCTGAGTCTCTGGTTGCTTCAGTTTACTTCATGGCACTTTGGTCATTTATAATTTTATCATGGTTTTACAGTTAAGAACAACTACTTTAAAATACCAGTTAAAACCAGCTCTGTAAGATAACTTGAAATACCTTGCTTTTTTTTTTTTTAACCCTTTTCCCACTAATTAAAAACATACCTCTGTATTGACCATGTACCCCACCAAAATATTAATAGAGGCTTTGATCTAAAATAGTACTAGATGTATTTGCCCTGAGTTTAAAATATTTTTTGTTCAGGAACTGAAGTTCCCAGTGACGATACTCCTAATACTCAGCTAGTTTCATGTGAATGTATAAAAATAGGTAATGGCTATGGATTGCTCTGAGACTCTCAATATAACAGACGCTTTGTAAATACAGATTAGAAAAGTCATGTTAGATAAATGTCACTTGTATTTATCCTTACCTCAGGACATGCTTTCTATTTTTCAGCAAGCTTCTTTTCTTGGCAGTTTTCCTTTCAGCCTTGTTTTGTATAGATTTTATGCTGCAGTGCAATATGGCACTGGGCTGTTTCCCGTGAGGAATTCAATCATTACCCATTAGGGACCTCTTTTTAAAGGTACTTTTAAATTTATTTATATATTTTCTCTGTGACGTATATGTACTCTTTTCGTAAATAAGTCTGAGGTAAGGTATTGATAAGTGACTTGAGGATATTACTTTTATTATATTTTTAATGAAGGAGCTCCAGAATATCCTTAATAAATACTAGTGAACTCGTGCCTGCATTTATCCATTTCTGCTTCTCCGAGGAATAATGGGAAGGGCTACAGTACAATAACCTTGCATAATCATCATCGACTCTGACACTATTGATTGTGATTAACCAAGATGTATGGAAGGCAGTTTTAAGTGTGTAGTGCATGTATCTCGTAAGGTCCATTAAGATGTTCATTATTTTTCAATTGATGCATCTTAAGCTCCACTTGATGTTTGCTATAGTGCATTTCCACAGAACGGCTCTGCACTGTGGGACTGAGTTCATTGTGTTAATTGCATAATACAACACAGTCATGTTTCATAGAAAATAGTAAATACTCTTGATTTATTGATTTGTAATCCCTGGTATAGCTGAAGAAAGTATGGAGCAAGTGATTAGTTCTTAAAACCTCTACATGTTAAGGACATAAATATTTCTTGGAATATGGGCTGTGCATGGTTAAGGGCCTCTGCCTAGTTGCTTAGCAGTCTTGAGACCACTTCAGCTTCTGGGTTAAAGTCAGTAGATTCTTCCTTCAGGTAGCACTCACCATGGATAGGTACTGTGCACGCATGCCTTGCTCAAGAGTTTATAGGCCAACAGGGGGTACAGCTAGTGGTGGTTATAGAACAGCCTGGGAGATGTCAGGGTGGGGAAGAACAGGGCGCATAGCACTTGGAAGAGGCACCTCATACAGGCGCAACATCGGGCCAGCTTCCTCTTGGAAAGTGACTTTTTGCTGATTCTCGAAGGATGACCAGAGCTTGGCCAAGTAGAGGCTGCCTGTCCTCCCTACCAAACCAACTGTGAGAATTAATACTCTACTTTAGCATTGTTTTACTGGTGAGCTAGATGGAATGCACCTTCAGAACCCTTGACATAGGGCTCTAGGCAGCCACTACCAGTTTTTTCAGTTTAATACACAAAAGAAACCGTTCGTGTTCCTGGCCTGAGTCTACTGTAGGTATCTGGTCAGAATAGAATGGGAACTTCATTTGGGGGTGGCTGCACAAGTATGATCCCATGTATTTGTCATTCATTCTTGGTGTCCTCTCATGTACCTGGGGGGGGCAGGTGTAGCAGGCAAGATTGATGTCTCTGCAGCTCCCTACTCCTGTTACCGACTTAGGGAGCTTTTGTTGTTGGCTTCTCACCTTGCAGTTGAAATACTGTGGTAGAATTAATGGGTTCAGGTCAAGGGCTGTGTCCTTTAAGACTGAGTCACAATATTGAAAACAGTAAATTCTTTATATTGCACTTAAATGGAGAAGGTTCTTAAAAGTAGTATTTGTTTAAAGTCACTTTCATCTGAGGAGGCACAGTGGCATATTGGCTAAGCAGCAGATTGAGAAAAACCTGGGCCACGTGTTGATCCCAGCTCTGCTACTGAAATCATTCTTGTAACCTTGGGTAAGTCACTTAACCTTACTTCTCAGTGTTTTTAAAGCAACCTCCCAGGTTTTTATGAAGAGCCTTGAACAGATTTGTTTTTAGCAAGTAAGAGCTGACACCTGGAAATGAAATGGCACCCCTGCTGAATATTTATACAAGAAGAAAGGTTAAAGGTTGTTTTTAGCTACATAGAATGTCTTCTTTTTCTTCTGACCTCTTAGTCCAAATAAGTAGTTTGCTTCCTGGAAATCTACTACTTAATGAAAACTCTTTAGTGGTAAATCATTTTAAATTGGCAGTTGCCGTGGCATACCAAGCTGGGGAGAGGCTCTGTTCCCATTCTTCAATGAGAAATCAGCTGTGGTCTCTGACCTATTTATTTAGGGGTAAACTCAGCCTTGCCAAAAATAAAAAGATAGAGAAACCACACAGCTTCGCTGTGTCACGGGTCTGTGCCGTGGCCGGGCACATCCTTACTCATCTGGAAAGCTTCTTTCTTCTCTGGTTTTTCCTTAGTGTTCTTTCCTTAGCTAATATATTAGTTGTAGTTGTACTTTGTGCAGACACTAATTAGAGAGCCTTCAACACTGAGGTCCAGAGGCTTACTGACAAAGCAACTGTCATCCTGGTGTCTTAATTGGTTGAGTGTAATTGTCATTAAGTAGCGATAAAGACATCTGGAGCTCTGGAAAAGAATCAGCCCTTTTTCCTACCTCTGTTCGGTATCTGCTTTTGCTTATCCTAGCCAGCGTTATTAAAGGCTTTTAGGTCCTTTTTATGGTTTGGTCCAGGTCCCTCTGCCCCAACCAGTGCTTCACAGTTGTGAAGATGTCTGTTTCTTCAGCGTGAGTTCACAAGCATGAAGTCTGACTCGTTTTGCGATGGTGTGAGGCTTGAGAGCCTGCTGCCGGGTCCTGGTGAGCACCTGCTAAAATACGGAGTTTGTTCTTTGTTCCCTTCGACGGAGCAGACAGAGTCTTGGTATTTTACCCTCAAGTCTTTGTTTTTCCAGCACTGTACTGGGGATTAAGCCCAGGGCTTTCACACTGAGCTGTTCCCCCAGCCCCTTTTACAGCAAAACATTTATGTGATTCTTATGCTCTTTGGCCTTGAAGAATGGAGTGAATTTAAATAGATCTGGGAAATGTCATGTTTACCAAAACAGTTAAATTTATCTTAAGTCATAGATAGATAATTATTTTTTGGTGGTGGGTGAGGAACCAAGGGCCTGGTGTATGTTAGGCAAGCCTCCTACCACTGAGGTATCCCAGCCCTAGAGCTGTATGATAATCAATTTGGAGATAGATGCAGGAAGTCTAATGCATATTAGTATGTGCATTTGGGGTGTTTAATCATTAACTGCAGAAGGCAGGCAATGGAAATACAGAGGTGCTTTTCCAGCCAACCAGGTTGTTGTCTGTGGACAACCCTTTCCAGCTACGGTTTTCTGTGCTGGCTGTGAAGGAGGTTACGGCATTGTGATGGGACTTCACAGCCAGGTGGAGGAGACATGATCTGTACACCTGGAATGTGGTAACATGCTGTTTCTTCAGATACAGGCTATACTAGGGTCTGACAGGGCTTCATGGAGGAGAAAAGCGCCTGGGCTAGATCTTGGATTGCTCAGATTGGACTAGGTCGATGGGCCTTGGTCAGCTGCACATGGAAACTGCTCATGACTGGTCCCATTCTCAGTCAAGTATAGCTGGTCTGCAATATACTTGGGTATTGGGTGACTCTACTGTGCTGTCAAGGTGGAGCCTCTGAGGTTGGGTCATGAGGCAGGAAGCACTCTGGGCAGATGGACAGTGGAGCTGAGGCTTAGAGGCAGGAGTGTTTGGGAGCTCGACCGGAGGCCAGCTCATGTGCGGACAGAGTGAAAATGTGCTGGAGAGAAGGGTGGGGCTGGTTTGTGAAGTATTTGCAGTAGGTTCTGTAATTAGAGTTTCATTCAATAAAGCATGTAGAGAAAGGACTTCAGAGCGCTGTCTAGTGTGGGAAGCACTCTTCCATTTTAACTCTTCTAGTCCTTAGATACACAGCCATGTGCAAGACCTACCGCCAACCCCAGCTGCTTTAGGTGAGTAGAGAGAGGAACAGTTAGGCAATCATCACATAATTGCTGGAAGAGAAATGTCCAGGCTGTTAGCAAGATGGCGCACAGTTGGTATATGGTCTAACACAGAAGTAAGGAAGAAAGGCAGTGTTTCCAGAAGAGTGACTCAAACTCAGGTGTTTTAGAAAACCGGGCAGGACCTGTGCAGGGCTAATTGCAGGGTGGGGGTTGTTCAGAAGCAGGAAGACTCCTTTTATAGGTAGAAGCGTTGAAGGATTTAGAAAAAGGCAGGATCTGTGGGGATGAGAACAGAAAGAGCTTGGTGGCAAAGAAGGTATTGAAGGGACTCTTCAGTTTCCATACCAGTAACCTGGGACTGACGGTACCACTGACAAAAGTAAGGAGTTCAGGAACAAGGTAGCATGACAGTGAGCTGAAACTTTTGGAGGCACACCTGCACTTACTTTAGATATAGAGTTTCAGTGTGATTGGGGCAGCTCCTTGAGGGAACAGAAGTCTCATCAGTCACCTTTTAGATACTGCCGTGTTCATGACGCGTTCGTAATTTGTATGCCTCACTCCTGGGTAGCTCTGAACCACTGGTGGTTCATGCATGACTGTCCCATGCCACCCAGTGGTGATTCAAGCCGGTGGGAACATGTTAGTAGAGCACTGATGTCTGGGATCCCTGCCCTCCTCTCTTCCCTTCCCCTTAAGTGAGGCGTTATCATTAGTTTATATCTCATAGTTCACTTCTGTCTGCTTTAGAAGTTAAAGCATTTTCCCCTATTTTGTGGTTTTTGTTGTTGCTTGCCCTCAAGAGCCTTTTGTGTAAAGGGGATTTGGGGCTGGATCCTGCAGCACCAAAATTCTGACCTCTATAGTCCACTCCTTCCAGTGTGGCCCCACGGGGGCAGCAAGGGAGCAGTAGGAAGACCATGGGTGTGGAGTAATGTGCAGTTGGTAAGGAATAGGACACATCTACTGGCTGTGTACTTTTGCACATCCTTTAGCTCTGTCGTCTCCTAAGTCCCTCTTTTTCTTTCTTTTACTTAGCTTTCTGTGTATTTCTGCAAGACAGTGCTGTCTTTTTCAACTTTCTTTTCTGAGTAGCTGGTTCCTTTCACTTAGAATTTAACCATACAAATCTAGTCAAACAGTCTAGGAATTCAAACATTGAGTGTTTCTTTAGCTAAGCAAGTGGCCTTATTCCAGAGGACAGCATGGGTCATTTTTGGTATGTCAAGTTGGGCCTGATAGTTTCAGCACAGCAGGCTAGGGTTTGTGTTCTTGTGTGGGCTTCCTTCCTCCCTGAAAGGGGTGCTTCAGGTCCCTTCCCCCAGAGCCAAGGAGCCAGGGCCATATCAACATCTGCCCTTGTCAGTGAATTACCAACCATGAGGATGCTCACATTGTGAGCATTATGTGTATAGGAGGGCCAGAGTCAGACAGAAGGACAGCAGTACACTGGCAGACAGCACATCTCTCTTGGTAACTTTGTGTACCCTGCATGCCCTCTGGACTCCATCCTGCAGATGGAAAGCTGAGTCTCCAGGCTTGGGAATCCATGTGACAGGATGACCTGTGCATGGTGTAGTGCCTACATTTACTGGAGATTGTCATTTGGGGAGAATGCAACTACAGCTAATAAATGCAGCACTCTTGAATCAGAGCATTTTTGGTTTCTTTGTTAAGAAATCTCACTTGAGATTAATCTCCTATAGCTGCTTCGTACATGTATTATGTCATATAGATCTCAGACCTTATCTTACTTACTTCTATAATGAAACACTAAAGGAGCCGTGGCTAGGACCTCAGGAAGACCGTGAACCTCCCCTGGATCACCTGCCTGTCTTTGTGGCCTGGGCTCATCTCCAGACCCCTTCCCCCAAGTTGCTTTAAGTGGGGAAATCAGCCCTTTGTAGCAAACATAAGGAACCTAGCTTAAATGCCTCAGTGGCAAGCAGCACCTACCTCATCATCTGGCCATCCTGTTGTCCTGGGGGCCTTGCCTGGCTTTGATGGAGAGTCACTTTTGGGAGTGGCAGAAATAGAACAGAATGAGTACTCCTGTTTTCTAAATGGGTAGAACCAGAGAGTGCCATGCATTTCGGCAAGGGCACTTTCTGGCTGTTGCAGGCAAGATTTAATTGTTTCAGCAAATCAATTAGTCTTTAGGGACTTTAATCAGTCAGATCTGATGCATGGATGAGGTATGGGAAAGCTTGCGCCTGTAAGATGTTAGTTCTCAGGTTCCCAGCATCATCTCTGTCTGTCTTCCATGTGGTGTTTGTGTGCGAATGCTGTTGCTTATATACATTTCTGTTAGTGATCTCTTTAGTGAGAGAATTTAAGGTAGCAAATTAGTTTTAACAGTGTAAAAAGGAAAGCAAGGAGATTTTGTTGCTCAATTTCTTATTATAATTTTCCCATTTGAAATTGTCACTATTGTGCTGTGAGAATATGAACCATGTTCAGAGCCTTCTGTTGTCTAGTTGACATTTTCCCCTTTTGGAGTCACTCATCCAGACAATGCCACAAGGGAGGTTCCTCCCCAAGATCTCACTCCTCTGTTGCTTTAGGGCCCTCCTCATTTTCTGTTCAGTCCCTTTTTGGAACTAAGTGTGTCCTTCTTTTCCAGATATACATCAGGGGATGTGCGGGTGTGGGACACCCGCACCTGGGACTATGTGGCCCCCTTCCTGGAATCCGAGTATGAGGAGGATGAGCCTGGAATGCAGCCATACGTCTCCTTTGTGAGGATAAACAGCTCGCTGGCGGTAGCAGCTTATGAGGATGGTAAGTAACTGCAGCCCTCCTCCCTATTAAGAAAAAAAAGCTTCACAAAAAATTAAGCAGCTGTGCCCGGCTCTCCCCTGTAATCCCTCCATACATACACGTGGGCACACACACATGTTCACACACATACAGTCACTCCTGCCTTTATGTGAAGAAATTGGCCAATAACCCTCAGTGCATTAGTAGGCATTGGAACACAGTACCCATTAAAACTGGTGTTTAATTCCTACTGGAACTGTCAGGCTGGGTGTTAGTGCCAGACACGACAAGGCTGGCCAAACCATCTTAAGCAAATAACTTGTTTGGTGTAAAATATTAAATATACTTGGCCTAATTTTCCTTTAGCCTCTGCTCTGTCCAAAAGGAAAAGTGGTAATGGGGTAGATATAGATCGTTTATTGACTAAAATAGAAATAGAAAAATAAAAGTCAATGCCTGGCACTTAGATACTATACAAGACATTTAGTGGCGCTATGTTGTCTCTGTAGCACTGAGAGGATTCCTTCTGAGTGTGAGCAACTGCAGGTTTACAGAACTAGGTAGGAATAGTCTAAAGTTAGTTTCACAGAAGTGATGAGATAGTTGACAGGTTATAACCAATAGAAACAATAACTTCAATGGCCATGCTACCCTGTATGCCTACCACTCATGTTGCTAACTTCCGTTGTGTTGGGAAGTTTGAATCTCCAGAAGATTTGTTGCCCCCCTTGCCTGAATAGTCAGACTACAGTGTATTTCAGAATGTCAATGTTGATGTCATAGGTGCCGGGCTACAGTCGGGTAACAGTTGGCTCAGTAGGACAAATCTGATGTAAAATAGCTAATGGGGACTCTTATACCAGTTAAAAATTAGAGCTGAATCTTGAATGTTTTCATTTCATTACTTTAGCAGCATGAACTCTATTCTCTTGGTTTGATATTGGACACCATTCATACTTACTGTCCTTCAGCCTATAGAATCAAGCTGCTCCTGGGGTATAGTTATTAATACTTTATATATATTTTGAGATCCTGGGTAACTAGCATAGGAGCAGCCTGAACATGTTTGCTACTTTCCAAATTATGAGTAAGGTTTGTTTCTTTCCCTTACTTTTAAGTCAGAATCATACAGTTTTAGAAGTATCGAATAGCTTCCTCTTGTCACACACACGAATGTGTGCATACATTTTCTTCTGCCAGTGGAGAAAGAAGCCAACTAAATAACTTGTTCGAGCTTGGAGTCAGTAGTGAATCCTGAACTGACTGGGTCTCTTGGGCTGTGCTACAGCTGTAGTGCTGTTCTTGTAGTACCAAACACAAGAGACTAATAGAAATGTGCTGGTTTATTTGTATCCCACATTTGGTGCTGCAGATTAAATCCAGGGCATAGTGCCTGGTAAGCACTCACTCTACCACTGGGCTACACCCTCACCTCTAGTTTTATATTGTGGGTTAGAATTGTCTTTGCCTATCTCATCCTTGTTATTACACAGAAACATCAGTGACAATGTAGATATATAAAAGAATATTTTCTTTGGTAACTACTTGGAAAATGATTGTCATAATTTAAATATTTGGATTTTAAAATTTCATAGTTAAAATTCAGAGAGCCAAAATGTAAAAGAAGATGAACCAAGTAAGAAGTTGAAGTGTTCGCTTCACGTTCCCCACATGGAGGCCCTTTCACATCTTAGATGTGGTCTGCTCTGTCTTCACACAGTACTTTCCTGTACCTTGCTTTTTTTCACTTGTTGACACATCTTAGTGTTTTCTGTTCATATGTATGCTTTTCAGCGCCTGGATAGTATTGCATTATGTGACCATGCTATGATTTATCTGTTAGGGCCACTGTTGGTGCATATTGGACCTCCTTATGTTCGCTATTAAAGCAGTGCTGCAAGCAGTTTCCTTGAATGAGTATCATGATAAAATTGTGCACCTGTCTAGGGGGTGAATTACCAGTCATTGAGTGTGGAAAGGTGTTTGTTTGGATAAATATTGTCAGACTGACCTCAGGAGGATTTTGCCAGTTCATAGTGTCACCAAAAGTATACAAGAGTAACCGTTTCCTCATACATGTCTGATAGAGAAAATGGTATTTCCTTATTCTTTTGTTTAGTTTTGTTAATTAGAAATATGTATGAATAACTTTTCATGTGTTTTGAGTTACTCATATTTCTTTGTGTGTAAATTGCTTGTTCCTGTCTTTCTTCGTTTTTCTTTTCAGTGATTTTTTTTTTCTGATTGTAAAGAAAAGATTAGGAAAATAACCCTGGTCATATGTATTTCAGATTTTTTTTCATTTATTCTTCAGCGGGCTTTATGGTCTTTCTAGAAGGCAGTTTTTGCATATGTGATTGTAATTTTTAATTAAAAAATGAGTTTATTTTATAATTTAATAATTGTGACCAATAATTTCAAAGTGACATCAGCAATTATACTTTGAGAAATCTTGCTTTCATCAACTTTTATCCAGTTCATTGTAAGGTAACTATATTTTTTAGTTCCTTATGTATTCTTCCAGTATTTTGGCATTGCAATTCAAGTAAATACGAGTATCCTTATTTTCTCCTACCTTTTTCTTTTAATAAAAGGTTTCTTTACATTACATTACTACTTTATTCCCCATCTTGGCTTGTTTGCATGCTGACATATCTTAAAGACTGTCCTTGTCTGGTAGGGAACATGCCCTCCTGAGAGTTAATCATTTGCTATTACAGTGTTGGAGTGGAAAGTTTTGTATAGATGACATTTCATATGGATACAGGAAGGGCATTTTCCTAGAGGGATTTCTGCGACAAAGGGTAAATGCAAATAGGATTATGCTTGTTTGTATTTTCACTTCTGGATATTTATCAATTTCTTAGGAAATGGTATCTGAATGTAGTTTTAATTTACATTTCTCTTAGAGTGAGAGTGATTGAATCTTTTTCATATGTATATCTGTAGTTCATATATGTATTTGTAGTTATTTCTTTTTCTTCTGTTACTGTTATGACTTTTTTATATTTAAACCTTTTCATAAAGAGTTCATCCTGGATTAGTAAAAATATGGACCCAAATATATCTCTTTTTCCAACATCTTGTTAGAAGGCTGATCTGAACCAGGCATGGTTACATGTGCCTATAATCCTAGCTATTTGGCACGCTGATGCAGGAGGATCACAAGTTCAAGGCCAGCCTAGGCAATTTGGCAAGATGATGTTTCAAAAAAATTAACAATTAAACGAGCTGGGGACGTAGCTTAGTGGTAGAGTGCTTGCCTAACGTGTAATATCTTGGGTTTGATCCCCATTATCACAATTGATTGATCAGTCAAGCCTATCTTTACCTTGCTGATTGGAGGTGCTATCTTGATAAGCTTGCAGATGTAAACTTCTTTTGTGTTTGGGTCTGGTTGTGGACTTTGTGTTCTCTTTCAGTTGTTCTGTCATCTGTGTGCTGATCATCCAGTTAGTCAGTCTCATCCTCTCAGGTTTCACATGACGCTGGGGAAATGAAGTAAACTTACTGCACTCTAAGGTCAGGTAAACTCCACAGCGCGTCCAAGGTTGCACTGTTTACTTTGAAATCTGTGATTCATGTCAAGTTCCTTTTGGTGTTAAGGGTCATTTCTCTTAGAGAGATCTTGCTCGTCTCTCATGCTGAGCTTGTCTTCCACTCTGATCCTGGTTGTCACTATTTCTGTGATAAACAAGTTCGCATTTCCCCCAGACCTCAGGTGGTGCTGTCTTTGGTTTCACTTCAGTTTAGCAAACTGACACTGTGATATTTATACCAACATATTCATGACTAGCTAATTCTGGGCAAAGACAGATTCAAAATGAAATGTACATTTCTTTTTATTGCTCCTTTCCATGAGCAGCAGACTGGCACTTTTTAGGCAAAAACATGGGAAAAGAGAAATTCACCTTGTTGGGTCGGAAATATAAATTTTGTGACTGTACCCACAGAAAAGAATAAGATCATAAGATGAGTTAATGAACTCTAGCTCTCTGATTGTGCCAGAGTGAAGCTCTGTAGCCATCGGTACCCCCTGGGTAGTCTAAACCACGTTCTCCATAGAAGAACTCCTACCCAAAAGGGAGATGGAAACTGTTTTAGAAGAAAGTCAGGCGTGCCGCGTCCTTTTCACCTCCTTGCCCTGTAGGAGCACTGTACACACACCTGGGGTGTTGAGATTTGGCATGGTGATCCACAGTTGTGATTTTTTGAATTCCAACCCACTGGCCTCATATTTCTTCTGCCTTGTTTCCGATTGTCAGCACTGGCCATCCTCCAGTTTGATTTTACCACTAATTGTGTTGCACGTTACCATACCGAAATGAATCAAATCAAAATGCTTTTCCTGGAGCATTAGATAAAGCAGGCGAAGGTTCTGAGTAATGAGCAGATGCTGCTAATGCAGGGACAGCAGAGACCTTGCCAGGACTCCATCTGCTCCATGCTTGCCTGCCTTTGGCCTCGAGCCATGGCATTAGGGAACGGCTAATGCAGTGTGCTGCAAACCTGCTCCCTGTTCAGTTTGTCTTCAAAACTCACTCTCTGGTGAAAATGGGATTATACACTTCTTAGGTGCAAAGAAGTTCTCGTTTGTCCGCCTAAGTGGGGAGAGAGATGAGGCCGCTTGAGTATTAGCATGTGGGACCTCAATGGGCAGCCAATGGTCCTCTTTCTGTGGCACCATTGAGCAAAGCAAGGTGGCTTATCCACTCCCACAGCACTTGTGGTGCGATTGTCTGAACACATAGGCCCCATTGTCCGAGTCTCAGTCTGCCCAGGGCTAAAGTGAGGTGGTTTCTCATTTACTGACATATTAACAGTGGACAGGAGTAAGGCTCTCCAAGCTTCTTTTTAGCAGTAACCAGTAGGACCATGTTTTAGTTCGCTCTGGAAACTGAGCACTTCTAGAGTTTTATTCCTAATTTTACATTTAATTTTTAAAAACCAGTTTTCCAGTGGTTTTGCCTGTATCTCTTAATTGTTGGTGACAGCTGAGTGCAATATGCAGCTTTCCCCTCTCTTTGAACAGTACTGACGTTTAGAAGTGGATTGTCAATGTGCTCAAGGCTTGCTTGGGAGATGCCTAGGATAATTGACTATGGATTGTAGGGTTTTGCTTCAAAGCTTTTTCTGGTCACTTTTCTGGAAGTTTCAGTAATCAGTTCTTGCCTGATGTATTGCCTGTCTGTAGGTGCAGGAGTAGATCTGGAGATCTTATGCAAATACTTGGTTAACTATAAAACGAGACAACTTTCTGACAAAACCCCCCAAATACCAGGAACAGACCTTTCATGAAGGGTATGTTTATACACTTAAACAAATTTCTTAATAGGAATGCTCACATTTTAAAAATATTCAGAGGAGAATTTTTAAAAATTAGTGCAGAATTCTTCAGTGAGAGGTTTGGCTGTATTTCTCAGGAACTGAAGTTTAAAAATGACTCCCCAGCATGTACTGGGGTGTTATATATTTTGTCTCAAAGACAAGCCATAGCGGCTACATAATGAAATGGGGTATGGTGCTGGATAGACCTGTACTTTTAAAGGTTTTTCTATTCAGTGAGAAAAGCTTAAGATTATACAATACTTACTTTAGTATGTTTTGGACTAAATATGCATTATAACTGAATACTGAGGCAGTGTTACTCTAGTGGTAGCTCATAGAAGCAGTTATTGAGGGGGCTATGACATTTCTAGGAAAATTTTTTAAATCTGTGTATTTATTTTTATGGTAATCTAAAAAAATCGAGATCTTTGGTCCCCGTACCAAACCAAGCCATGGGGTCTCAGTGTGTGGATTTGCATATTGTGCATCAGGCTATTATTACAGGCTGAGTGATCACCTATATGCCTATGTTGACCTTGTACAGTATTTTTTTCATGCTGAGGGATCCACAGATGCATTCTTAGGGGATCTGTGCAAGCTGAGAGCTTTAAGCAGCACTGTCTGTTAGGCACAGAAGAGCAGATATTTAATTTTTAAGGATAACTTAATTTTGAAATTACTAGTAAAAAAATTTCCAACCATTTTTCTCTTGCAGAAAAAAGTGCCATTTTGAATACAGCACAGGAAATTTAGTGTTAATTCTTTGATTTATTGGGGGTGGTTTTACTGATAAGTGACTTTTAGCAATATATAGTATAATGCGTAAATTCAAAGTAGCTGTCCTATCTTACTACAGTTGAGGTTAAAACTAGAAGAGTAATAAATAGCACAAGGTATCTTTTGGGAAGTAGTTTAGACAAGAGAAATAAAATTTCCCTGTTTTTAAATTTACCTAATGAAGCCGGGCGTGGTGGCACACGCCTGTAATCCTAGCACTTGGGAGGCTGAGGCAGGAGGATTGTTGTGAGTTCGAGGCCAGCCTGGGCTACAAAGTGAGCTAAGGCCAGCCTGAACTGCATAGCGAGACCCTGTCTCAAAAAGACAAAAAAAATAAAATAAAATAAATATACCTAAGGACAACTGAACATGAATTCAATTTTTTGCAAGGAAGATAAATCATATTTAAAGTGAGAGAATTTAATCTCCCTTTCAATACTTGGAATTTTAGCATTTATTCTATCCAAAACCCTTGGGTTTTATCGAAACAGAAATAAGTATATTTGTAGAATGAATGTACTTTTGTTTTAAAAGCACAGTGTGTCTGCTTGCCTACCTTTTCAGTTAGAATGCCATTAAGCAGGCCCCAGTGGGGTGGGGAGGGAGCCCCAACAGGCCAGGTACACTGCCAGGAGGAAATCTGAGTGAAGCAGCAGCATGGTGGTTTGGGAGGCTGGCATCATACAAGATTGAGCTGATAAGTGTACTGTAGACAAGGAGTGCCAGCCTTCTCACTCCTGGAGAAGGAAGGTAAAAGTGTGCAAGGAAAATAGCCAGAGTGAACCCTGTGCCGCCAGATTAGGAGATAGCACATGTATGTCCTCGCTTTGTTTCCTAAGAAGGTGCAGGGATAACTGAGTAGCAATGAGCACACCTAGTTCCCAGCTCTTGAAAATATTACTCTCTGCAGAAAGCTGTTTGGAGAAATGTCTGGGGCAGGGAGAGACCAAAACAAGCCTAGAACATCTGTTTGTACCAGAAAATAAGAAAGTGTTCTTCATAACAGATCATAACCCATTGAATAAAATAGAAATATACAAGTATACACTCATAAAAAGAGATGACTGAACAGAGAAAAATTCCTTAAAATAGAATGCCACTTAATGAATATAGAATAATGGTATTAGAAAATCACTAATTGGTAACTATCATGGTCATATTTGACGCAGAAAAAAATTCCCAGAGTACATAAGAATGAGATGAAGCCTGGGATTTTTACATCATCTCAAAGAATGTCCTCATAAAATGCTTACTACAAGGGAAAAGAAAGTAACTTTGCAGTTGAATTCCAGTATAGAACATCTTAATAAAATGATTCAATTTAGCATCATAATTAATGGTACAAGTTGACATCCTACATTACATGATAGGATGCAGTGAAAATAACACTAAATTACTTCATTGATACTGCAGCCAAAGGTGCACAGCCTGGCATAATCATTAGGAAACGTGGACAAACCCAAACTGAGGGACATTCCCCAAAATGAGAGCCTCTCCTAAAACCATCAAGGCCATGAATGTCAAGGACAGTTCAAGAAACTGTGTGGAGTTGAAAGAAGTGAGAGACATGATAACCAGGTACAGTGCATCATCCTAGCTGGGATCCTTTCTCAATAAAGGACAGTACTTAGGGCAGTAGGCAATGAAATCTGAACAATGAGTATATATAGGATTCCTTGCAGCTTTGCTGTTATTTTGAAATTATTCCAGGATAAAAAGTTAAAGAAAAAATGTGTTTCTGATCAAAATGAGATAACAAGAATTGGGTTTAACCTTCTGCTTCAAGCAACTGGAAAATTGGACAAAGATACCCATTTTCCCCCAGAATACTCACACTTGAGCTGCCCTTGAGCTGCAGTGTTTAACCTGATAACTTGCAGACTGTAGTTTTAACCATGAAAGTTTGCCATGAAATCTCACTCACTCTTATTTTCTGCATTGTTCTAGTAAATATCCTTGGGGATGGAAGGCACCATTCTGTTTATGGTATTCTGTTTTAGTAGTGGTGTTTTCATTTATAAAATACAGTAGTTCTTAGTGGTTGAAAATTAAATGAACACTGGCAGTGAGCTGCACTTTTTTTCTAAGTAGGAAATGGGTTAAACCATGGTTTTTAGACATTGTGATCCCTAAGAGAAAGAGAACAAGGTGAGGCCTTTAATTACACTACCTCCCCAAATGGAAAAAAACTCAGGACTTGGTAGGAGAATCTGAACAGTGTCTTGGATGTCACTGAGTTTACGGATGCCAGTAAGCATTCAGGGACACTAAGGTGGATAGAATCTGTGAGCCTACATATCAAAGAGGATGAAGTTGCACTAAGGGAGAATTCCAGAGATCTGCTAAGGATTCCCTCCAGTCTTTGGCTGGATATGTGTGAGAAGAAATACCTGCTACCAAGGAAAGAGCTACCACCTTAAAGGAGAAGTCACAACAATTCTTGGAACTCAAGCAGAGCTGATGATAGTTAACATTTCCACCATGAAGAGTGGAAAGACCTTTTAAGATTGTTGGGTGGAATCCTCAGAAGAGTATCATGTTTTTGGTAGCAGAACTAAATTAGCTTTAGACTAAAAACTGCCTGGGATCTTTCTTTTAAAAGGCTGAAAAACAAGTCCCGAAAAGAATCCAAGTTACTGATTTTAGGTATCTTAATTTTGCATTAGAGCAAAACCCAACAATATTTAATAGAGTACAACAGAACCCAACAACTAATAATGTAAAATTCACAGTGTGTGTCATCTAATACAAAATGAAGCATACAAAGATGCAGGAAAATATAACCTAGACTGAGGAGAATCCATCAACAGAAAGAGACGCAAAAGTGACAGAAATTACTAATAGGTAAGAATGTTAACAGTGCTCTTAAGAGATTGTATAGCTTCAAGAGTGTAGAACATACCAATAAGGCAGAAAGATGTATAAGATACTTTTAAAAGGCCCATGTGGGACTTCCAAAGAAGACAGATATAATTTCTGAAATGAAAATACACTAGATATAATCAGTGGATTAGATAACACAGAAGATCAGTGAATTAGAAGGTGAAGAAATAGACAATATCTAAAAGTAAGCAGAGAGAAAAAAGACTGAAGGAAAATACCAGAGATCAGGGACTTGTGGGGACAGCAGCACACATTTTTCAGATCAGCAAGAGCTGAGAAGCTCCAAGAAATGCTTATAGAAGTCTGTCAGTTAGAAGGAAATTGATAACAAATAGTTTGGGTCTACACAAAAAACCAGACAGACAGGAATGGTAAACATGTAAGTAAATGGAAAGATATTTTATTCTTTTAAAAATACTATGTTTAATGCAGAAATAATACCAACATATTATGGAGTTTATAGCCGCATAATATATGATTTATTTACCATAAATATTGACATAGAATTCAATATTTATGGTAAAAACTCCTAGATAGCCAGATGCAATGGTGCATACCTATAATCCTAGCACTCTGGAGGCTGAGGCAGGAGAATTGCACGAGGCCAGCGTGTGTAATTTAATGAGACTTTGTCTCAAAATTTAAAAAATTAAAAGAGTTGGGGATATAGTACAGCACTTTCTGGGTTTAATACCTAGTACTACAACGCCCACCCCCCCAGCCAACTTCAATTTTTCCATAATTTAAGACTTTCTTTTTTAAAAATTTTTTGTCTTTTTTGAGACAGAGTCTTGCTATGCAGTTCAGGCATAATTTAAGACTTTCTGTAGGGTTTATTTTCCTGCTTTGAATTGAGCCATTTGTTACTTTCATTGAACAAACTAATTGCTAATATGATTTCAAGATCTTTTGAGGATTTGGAGTAGGATTTCTGAAAACTATAAATGTAATCACTGGAATTTTCACCTTAAATCTGAAAAGACACTTAGTTGGCAGTGTAACTACTGATCACGTTTGTAGACCATGTAGCCCACACCTGTAGTCCCAGCTATTCAGAAGGCTAAGGTAGGAAGATCACTTGAGCCTGCAAGTTCCAGGATAGCCTGGGCACCATAGCAAGAACCCATATCCAAAAAAAAGAAAGAAAACATAAGTTAATGTATTTTTATTCTTGTTTTTTGTTTTGTTTTGTTTTGTTTTATTTTTCTCCGGTACCGGGAACCGAACTCACGACCTTGCGCTTGCTAGGCAGGCGCTCTTGCCGCTGAGCTAAATCCCCAGCCCCTATTTTTATTCTTGTTAATGATAGCCCTTCAAAACATTATTTTTACAAATCCGTTTCTTACAAAAAATTCAAAGGACAGCATTAGTGAAAATAGTATGATGAGCCCTCAAATACCCACCTCTCAACTTCAATATATATTACCATTATTTTTAAATTACATGTTTCTAAATATTTTTGATGATACAGATATTTTGCTTGTAGAAATAAATAGTATCTGAAAGAAAAGGAGGCGAAGATTTACTGAATACCAGCCCCAGGCCAGCCCTGAACTGTAATACCTTGTTCCCATCTGATCCGGGGAGGTGGTAGCAGTGATACTTCTGATTTGTTTAGAGTTTAGTTCATCTTAGCCTATCAACGGGCCATCAGTAGAGTTTTTAATTTAGTTTTGCATATTAGAGCTTAATATTGATTATAAAATGAGCAGGTTATGATTGGAAAATATCTTTCTCACTAATCAGATTATTACTTATAAAGAAATGTATATAAATCATAATAGCTTATAAAAATAGTGTTATGTGTAGAAAGAATTCAAGTATTGCCAGAATATATAGTGAAAAAGACTTCCTCTTTTTTTAGATCCACGGCTATGTAGCACCCCCAGTCTCTTCCCTGGAAGCATCTGCTTCTACCAGTATCTGATGCCTGCTTCCAGATATCTTCCTTATTGTGCTTATTTCACTAGTTAATGTTGTAGGAAAAAAATTGGCTGATGCCAGAGGCTGTGTGCACAGTGATGTCTTTTTCACATTATCTGCCATATTAGCACTTTGTCTTGTAGAAGAGTTGGTCCAAAATCTTTGGCTTCTCCATCAGCGTGTTTTTTGTTTGACTTGGTTGACTCTAAATACTCATAATATAGTGTTTGCCCCCTTTCCAACTTATTGTGTCTTCATTTTCAAGCATTCTTTCCCTTCTACTTTGAATTTGAGAATTACTAAATACAGAATTCATCTCTCTTCTTCTCTTGACTGTATTTCTGCTTTGGTGATCTCATGTCTGGTCTCTCTGCTTTGCTTATATCCTAACCAGTCACTTCACTAGTCCTCAAACTCATTCCTGTTCTAATTTAAAAGTTCAGCTTCCAAAATACTTCCTAGTTATTATTTTTCTGCCATATGCAGCAGAATTCAGCTTCTGCACTACAGTGAGCAGGCATGTTGAGGATGACATGCGGCCTCCAGGGGAAGAGGAAATTCATTTAGCTCTTTTCTCTTTTAAGACCCTCATGACTTAGCCATCTTCATGACCCTGGACTGCACTGATCTTAATGTCCCACTGGCACTGCCTCCATGACAGGAAAACGTCTTTTGTCGTCTCAAATTTTATGCATCCTTTATGCTCTGGCCTATAGTTCAGCTTGATGCTATGTGGAGTGTTAATGAATGAAGAGGTACATATTTAGTGTGTGCTTTGGGTGTATTTTAAATTTTTGTTAAATTGCCTTTTCCCTTATTGGGGAATTTCTTTTGACTCCTGTTTAATTTCTGATAGGCAAGTGTTTATTTACACTGTAGAAATTGAGATTGCCAGCTGTCTCTATAAATAGCTTCATTCATCGTCTCTGAAGGCAGTTAATTGATCCTGTCTATTTAACTACTGTGAAGCTGAGACCAAGCTTCAGGTGTTTATTGGGCAAGCTCAAGAAGATAGGAGCTCATAGCTAAAATCAGTTCCAATCAAGAAGAGACCAAAGACCACAAGACAAACTTTGTAGTTCCAAAAGTGACCAGTCTGTGACTTTCTAAACTCTTAACCTGTTTTAAATTTATGGTGCATGGGAAAGATCAAAGGGGAGGAGCAACACCAATTGTGTTTTTTTCTAAAACCAGTTCAGTGGTTATTTACCTTTCAAACAATTAACATAATTACCATTATGCTAAAAAGTAATTTTGGAAAGTTCTGCCCTGAGCTCTTATGACTCCACTGGGACAGTTTTAGTTGGGACTTATCTTTTTGATGGAAGCCTAATTGCAATTTTGGCTTTGTGCACACAAACAGAAGCAGCTAATTGTTTAGGCAAATCGCAGATTAATTTAAATATGCATCTCTAATAAAACAAAAATGGTATCCATTATGGTCCTTGTTCCCATGACGAGGAATATAAATATTCTGTGTAAGTACCATTAGGTGGAGGTCTTAAGGATTGTCAACATTATTTCACAGTGGTAGCACTTTCCAGATACCGAGTAATCTTTACAAAAGCTAACATAAATCAGTTTAAACTCATTTAGATCCCATTTCCACTATTCGAGGTTTCATTACCACACTCTGGCTGGCCTCCTTTGGGAGGTAGGAGAGGCGTGCAGCAAACTGGCATGGGTGCCCATCCACAGCTGCTGAGCAGGCTTTATGTCTCCTCAAAAGACTGGCCCTCGTTACTCATGTCATCGTTAATGACTACTCCTAGTCTAGGGCAGACTCAGAGTTCTTTCAGCCCTGCTGCTGCTCATCAAGATGGAGGGTCCTGTGCCTAGGGAGCAGGTAGGACTGCCAGGCCCTGGCCCTGCCTACCTTTTTAGGTTTTGACCCTCACTCATTGTCTTCTTTCAGAGTTTTGGAAAGACCCCGTTTCTTTTGTCTGCATCTTCTTTACATTTCTTGTTAGTACAGCAGTACCATAGTGTCCTGTCCTAGCACTACATCAGAATTAAACATATTTATGCAGCTGTTGAGGTCGGTGTCAAGAAACTTGAGCTGTATTTTCCATTCTGATTTGGGGGGAAATGATGGCTCTTACACTCTGGCTCTTAGGCTTATGCCTGATTTGGCAAACGGTAACAAAAACCTGCTTATTAGATCACTGAAAAGCTGCATAGAACCTCCCTTTGTGTTTGCTAGACTTTTTCTTGTTTTACTTTGGCCTAATATGTATCATGAGTGCAGTAGGCAGCAGGTGTGTTCTCGCTCAGAGTTCCTCCTTAGCCACTCTAGAGGTAGACAGATTCGTAAGATTTGAATTTATCTTTTGGCCTCAGCTGATTGGACAAGGGATGGGAACCCCTGTCAGGCCCAGGACTCAGACTTTGTTGTATGCTTGGAATAGAGCCCCGTGGGCTGGGAAAGCTGTTGTTCTTCATGTTTAGTAAGTCTTGACTTACAAACAAGTTCCTTTCTGGGAGAACATTTGTGAGTCGGATTTGTTTGTAAGCCTACAAAATGAGTCTTACACACTACATCTGTGAATCTTATACAGTACACCCGTGAATGTTCAAAACTCCAGTGTTGATAACTTAATGTGCTGTACTCAGGAACAAGAGAAGCTGGATTGTGAAGAAAAGAAGAAGGAAACTGTTGTAGAGATAATTAGAGACAAGATCTGTGCTTCAGGCAAGAGACAAACCCTGCATTTGTTTCACAAGTCTTCTTGGTTCTGATCCCTTATAATCTCTAGCTACACTTCCTGCCCTTGGGCTCTGTGACATAGCCTATGTCTTTCTAGCTGGTTCTTCTTCTGTGTTTAAGCTAGTTTCACTGGGATTTCTGTTTCTCGCAACCAAATGTTCCTTTGCTGAAGCACATGGCAAGCGCTCAGCAAGCCTTTCCTGATGTCCAGTAAATTTAGCACTGTGAATTCACTGTTATAGGGGACAGAGGAGGAAAAGGACGCAATCTTACCACTTGGTAAGTCCACACAATGTCAGGAGCCAAGTCCATCCGAGAAGTGAATTTCTTTAGTTCTGATAGTCACTGATTGCTGCTTCCTTACTAGTCGCACCGTAAATGTGGACCCTATTCTACTTGAAATGTCTGAAGACTTAGCTCTTCCTCTTGGGGAATCTGAAAATAACGTGTTAACATGATGAAAAGTTAAGCTTGGATAACGTTGTTCCATTGCACATTGTGTAGATCTCTGTTATGTTGTGTTTTATATTTTAGTCAAATGTTCGTTTTCCTTTAGTAGGTGTTTTGTGAGAACAGGGATCATATCCTTTCAATCTTTATCTGCTTCCAAATGAGATGCTTGGTAAATGCCAACTGGAGTGCTAGCTTCATGTAGTCAGGAACTTTTTTGTTTTATTTCATCTTATTCACTACAGTGTCTCCCATTCTTATAACTCTGGCTTGGCACAAAACAAGGGCTCAATAAATACTTGTTGAATGTATTATTTTATCTTTTTGGCAAAATACTGAGTAACAGAGATGACAGTCAGCTCTGTAATTATAGAACATTCTCATAATTCATATATTTACTGTTAAGTTTCTGAAGTTTTGAGGTTATAAAATCAGCCATGATACAGCTATTTTAGTTAGTAAATTGACCATTTATAAAATTAGCCTTCAATAAAATACTCCTTACTTTTTGTTACTGCCTATATGTGTACCTTGTGCTCTTGGGCCAGCTGTTCAGCCACACAGTTCGAAATGAAATTACAAAACTTGCAGAAGGTGCAGGATTATTTGGGTAAATAGCAATGACTTTTTTCTTATTATTTAAATCACTCTACAAGATAGTTGCCTGCCTATGCAAAAATAACAATGTACGTAAGGTTTATAACATAACAGAAATAAAAATAGCACAAAACCTGGGAAGGAAGAAATGGAACTGTGGCACTTTAAAGTTCTTAAACTCTGTGAAGTGTTATAATACCTCTGGAAGGCAGGCTGTGGTAGTTAAGAATGTATGTCAAAACCTTAAAGGAAGCACTATGGTAAAATAACAAAGAATTTTGACTCCTGAACTAACATAGCAGTAACAGTGAAATACACACATACTCAACCCAAGAAAAGAAGGGGGAAACAAAGAACAGCTAGAATAAATAGAAAAATGGTAGATTTAACCCAAGCTTATCAGTAATCACATTAAACATAGTCTAACCACCCTAGTTAAAAGCAAGACCAACTATGTGCTTTCTGCAAGAAATGTACTTAAATATAAAGACACAAGGCAAAATGAAACTATGGGAAAAGATACATCTACTAACTATGTAATCTGAAGAAAGCTGGAGTGGCTATACCAATGGCAAACAATTTCACAGCAAGGACTCTCTCCAGGGATAAAGAGAGACATTGCATATGATAAAGGATTAATTCTTCAGGCAGACTTAACAGTCCCAAATGTATGTGCACCAAAAGTGATGTTGGCAGTGACACCAGCACCATTGCAAGTGAGGACCTGCCAGTTACACATGCTGTGACTGAAGGCAGACATTAAAACAGATGACAGTGCAACAGGCACTCAGAAGAGATCTGACCGTTAACTGATGGAGCCTAAGGATATTTTTTTCCAAAAAGACTCTTCTTAGAATAGCTCTGTGAAACTCAACTTTGTTGTGAATTGTATTGTATTGCATCCAGTTGGAAAAATGATGCCAAGAAAACCAAGACTTGATTAATAATAAAAAATGTGTTTATAGATAAACTCCTTGTGTGCTTAGGATGAGCTGTGGTTAAGTAGCTTTCACACTTGGCAGAGTGCGGAGTGCGTTTGGTGGTGTGTATCAGTTGTTCATCAAGCCCATAGTTATGTTATGCACTTGTAAATACAGCCACTCATCCTGCACTTCGCTAGCTAAATTCTAGCTCAGCCTCATCACATCAAGTGGCTTTGGATCCGTTGTCCAGTCACTCAGAGCTTCTGTTTCTTCTCTTATGTGGAATGAGTTTAACTATGCTCCTCCCAAGATAGAAGGGAGCCCTTTACACAAGAAAAGACAAATGAGTTTATGAACATTTGGAAGCGTGATTTAAGTAGCAATTTATTTCTCTTTACTGTTTGTAAAGAGAAGAGGCTAAGATGAGACATCTTAGAATGGGAGATCTGTCTTCTTTTTAATGAGCAGAGCCACTGGCATTTTCTGCAGCTCATCTTTTCTCTCTGAGTCAGGATGGAAAGAATTTGCCAAAATATTTGCCTGGGGAATGTGTTGTAGAGCCTTTTGTGATCTGCTTATCCTCTAAGTTTATCATAATTCTTAGAAGAATACACTGTGTTTTACATTTACATGTTTAACTTGTGGAAAACTCTGCTTTTGTTTGTAGTCACCTATTTAGCATACTGACAGTTTGAAAGTCTTGCAAAATATCCTGATTATTTTCGTCTAACTATATGTGTATAGTGGTACTTTATAGCAAGAACCTAGTGTCAAAGCATTTGATGTTTACAGACAAAGTATAAAGCAAGAAAAAGGAAAGATAGGAAGATTGATTACAAAGAAAAGTGAAGAGCTTTATTCTGGGCAACAGGATGTTATAAGGACGTATGATGCTTTGTCGATGAGTAATAAAGAAATTAGCAGTATTAATAGATTAAGTGTGCTTTATTCACAGCAGGCACTATAGAAGACATACAGATTAAAGATAAAAAAGAATGGCCTGTCCTCAGCATTTTATATGGTTCGTCTGTAATCCACCCAGCAGTCCTGTGCGGTAGTAATATCATCTCCAGTTTTACAGGTGGAGAAAGTGTCTCACAGCTGTGGCATAACTGCCTCAAGTTCTAGAGCTGGCAAATGCTGAGGCTAGATTCAAACAAATAGCCACAGATTCTCCTGTCTCCACATTTATTTCTCACTGAATTTTAAAAAATATCACATGATTATTTTATAATTGTTCATATTAAGTGAATTTGGAATTGTCTGCATTGTTCCTTTCTACCTAGGATTTCTTCATATTTGGGACTTGAGGACTGGAAAGAGTCCTGTCCATCGCTTTGAGCATGATGCACGAATACAGGCCCTGGCCCTCAGCCGGGACGGT
Source organism: Chinchilla lanigera (assembly GCF_000276665.1). NCBI lineage: Eukaryota > Metazoa > Chordata > Mammalia > Rodentia > Chinchillidae > Chinchilla > Chinchilla lanigera. Next base: position 14,141,570 of record NW_004955455.1, on the reverse strand, counting down.
GCCACAGTTGCCACCGCTTCTGCTTTCGACGTTGTGATGTTATCTCCCAATGAAGAGGGGTCCTGGCAGATAGCTGCAGAATTTGAAGTTCAGAAACTGGTAAGCTTTTAGTCTGATCATTTTATTTTTCATTTTGAGAGTCTCTGGGTCGAGTATAAACAAATAATGATGTTAGCAGTGCCTATTCACCTGGGGCTTATGGGTCTTACATCCATAAATCTCACAAGAGCCTTGCAAAATAGGTGGTATTGCTTTCTCCATTTACCAGGGAGCCAAGGGACACTGAGAGTTCTGATTGGCTTGCTTCACGTTTCAGAGCTAAGAAGTTGTGATTCCGGCCTCAGTGCTGGGTTCAAGTGTAGCTCAGTACACACCTGCTTAGTATACCTGAGGCCTTGCCTGTATTCAGTCCTCACTACCGCACAAAAGCGTGCAAACCCCAGAGCGGGCTTCAGGGCTGGGGTTTCTTACTGTGGTTCTCAGCCTTTTTCAGACTAACATGGTAGACTCCCAGCCCTGGAAGTCAGGGGTTAGTCATTTCGGGCTGAATACGTAAGTAAAAATGAGTTCAGTGGTATCATCCAGTCCATATGGAAGGTAGGTTTCCATTCTATACTGTTTTCATCCCAGAGTTCTCTCGCCTGAAATGACAAGCAACTCTTGAGTGAAAATAAATTTAAGTCAGTGGTAATTGAGTAGCTGTGTCCCAGGATGTCATATGCGAAGCTGAGCTGGCTTAAGGATTCTTTATGTAGCACTTAGTTCAGAGTGAACCTCTGTGTGGTGGAAGGTGATTTGGTAGTGAGTAGTGCCCAAATCTATCTTTGCTGAATTGGATTTAATTTAAACAAACTTGATTTTGGCACTAGTTAGGAGAGTGAGCAGAAAAGCCAACATGGAATCACAAATTGATGGCCTGACCTAAAACCAATCTTTATTTCTCTCCCTTTATTCCCTGGTGGACATCATGTTCGATTTGAATAATTTAAAAAGCCATGGCATCTCTGCTTCACCTCCCTAAGCTTCTTGTCCTTTTAAAGATCAAATCTCTGCAATCTGGATTTAGTGTCCCCCAAAACTGCCTCCTGCTATCATCTCCTCTTGGGGTTTTGTTAGAAAAATGTGGAAATGAATTATTTCTGTTCATTCTCAAAACCACTGTGGTGAATATTATATGGTCTCTGGTTAAAGAAAACTGTAGGCCAAGCAGTAATTATATAAACTGAGACAGTTACTTAAGATGCGAGTCCCCCTGTAAAGTGTAAATCCTGCCTTGGCAATAAAGTAACATCTTGGCACAGACTGGAAGCTTTTTGAAGTAGTTTACAGCTCCCAGCAAATGGCACAACCGCTGTCAATCTGACCCCCTCTGTCTGTCAAAAGTCCAACATCAAGATGAAATAAAACAGCCAACTAAGGATGTCCATTTTGGGAAAATAAGAAGTGAGTTTTGCAGAGGGAGGGAAAAAGCAGCCAATGCTGGAGGCATGTTTTATAACACTTTTTATGTATTATTTCTTACCCTGGCCGAGAACTTGCACCGAATGCACTGGGTATCCCTGGAAAAAACACCCCCTGGCCTGCAGAGCTGGACGAGTTGTCTTCCCCAGATACTCTCCCTGAATAGCAGTGGCAGCGTTCCCAGGTTTGCAGCATTAGCTTAGAGCGCCCGTCCTTTGTGACAGACCTGCGGCTGGGGATGTTGGGCTGCCATTCACATGGTTGGGCCCAAAGATTAGGAAAGTCACCCGGATGTTTACTGTCTTTCAAGCTCCTCTGGAAAGTCTTCAGGATTCAGGCTTTTGAACTCATCTGGCATATTGTCAGGGCAACAGTGTCCTTTTACACCATGGATTTTCATAATTACACAGTATGCCTCACCTTCAGCACTTATGCTCTCATAATTTACTGAAGGACCTGATGTAAGCTGCACTAGGGAGAACTGTGCCACTTGTGGATTGAGGAAAGCAAATTATTTTTTAAAGGTGCTCTCATCCTGAGCAAATCAAAGAAAGTGTTAGCAGTGGTGCAGTTGGGAACACTGCAGTGCTTCTTTGCCATGGGCTTCCTGCCCCCAGAGGCCTGGTGGATCCTCTGGAGGATCATTGCTTGACATGAAAATCAGGAGAGAGCTCACATATTTTCAATCTTTTGGCAACCAGTTTTTGATATTTTCATAAACTTGTTAAAATATGATTTTGCTAATTTGGAACTGGGTGGATTTTACTTTTTTCAGTTTCTTGTGAAAGGTAAAACTTTTTGTTTGAATAGTTGTTGTACCTTCAAGATTCAAAATTTTAAAAACACAATAAGGCCAATAAAGGGAAATCCTCTTTCTACCCTGTCCTACAACCTGTTTCCTCAAGGCCACCACTGCTAGATCTATCCATGTGCAAGTCGAGCGCACTGTATACCTTCCCCGCCCCATCTTGTACATGTGTTAGCGCCCCGCTGCCCTCTTATTCATCTTGCTTTCTTGCTGCCCCCAAATTATCTTAGAGACTATCTCATTTGTACTAGTTTATAAAGACTGTCTTCATATTTTCTTCTATCACTGTATGGTATTTCAGTGTATAGAGGTACTTTAAAAGTTATTTAGTTTGTTAGTAATGGGTGTTTCAGTTTTGGCAGTTTTTAGCTATCACAGAATAGTAATGTCCTGAATAACTAATCACTTTGTGTATGTGTAGATTTATTTGTAAGGACATTCCTAGAAGTAGCCTAGCTGGGGTAAGATGTATGTGCATTTGACATTTTGGTAAGTGCTGTCAGATTTCCCGTGCTTGAAGCTGGACCAGATGTTAACCCCAGTAGTAGGATCGGTAAACATGGGTGTCCCTGCTTCACTTTCAGCTCAGGGTGTTCTCAGATGTCTTCATCGTTAGTGACATGACAGGTAGAAAATAGTATTTTAAATGAGTTTTCACTTTATACTTTACTTTATAAGAATGTACTGTGTTTCTTTTAGGATGAGCATCTTTCATTTGGGCAAGAGATGTTTGTTTACTTTCCTGTAAACAGTCCCTTTGTCCATCTTTTCTTTTGGGTTGCGGGTCTTCTTTATGTGTAGGAGGAATTTGATATTTTTGACTCTCAGGATGACTTTGTAGGACTAAAGAACTCTTATTCTTTAACAGGTTGACTACCTTGAAATAGTTCCAGATACTGGACAGCACCGTGTAGCAATAGCCACCGCTGGAGATCTGGTATACCTGCTAAAAGCCGAAGACTCAGCCAGAACCCTCCATTATGTCTACGGCCAGCCCGTCACATGCCTAGATGTCTCAGCCAACCATGTTGCTTTTGGTGTGAAGAGTCTAGGATGGGTGTATGAAGGAAACAAGGTACAAAATTACAAGATGTACAGTTAACCAAAAAACAGGTTTTAATTTCTTAGAAGGCAATTGAAAAACTGATTTTTTTTTCTTTTCAGATGTACTAGGGCAGCATATCACTCTATGCATAAACACTTCAGAAGAACTTAAAAAGTGATCGTTTCCTTCCTCATCCTTTCCTCCAATCCCATTGCACAGCAGAAACTATTAATAATTTTTAACTATCCATGTAGAAAAGTTTCATGCATAAATATGTATGTTTGTGTACTAAGAACATACCTTTGTAGAAATGGGATCATAGTACACATACTATTCTGTATCTAGCATTTTTACTCAATAATATGCCTTGGAGAGCGTTCCATGGCAGCATGTGCCAAGCTGCCTCTCCCTAGGATTCCAACATGAGCTCACAACCCTATATAGCTAGTCCCTGCCCTTGTGGATATTTAGTCTGCTTCCAGTGCTTTGGGTATCATAGATGGTACTGTAATGCATATTGCAACTTGTGGAAGTTCTTGTGTAGTATCTCTAGGATAAGCAGTAAGATGCTAACAAACATTGCCAAACTGCACTCTAAAAAGGTTGCATCAAAATTTACATTTTCACCAACAGTGCATAAAAGTGCCTTCTGATACTCTGTGAGCCAGAGCAGAGAGACAAATTTTTAAATGTAAATTCTTTGAATAATGAGTAAATTATATCAATCTGTAGGTTTTTCCTCTCCTGGCTGTAAACTAAGTACTTAGTCTTAAAGCTGATTTATCGAACTCTGTTTCTTCTCAAACGGGATCAGAAGAGAGAAAATTTTTGTTTAGTTTTCTGTTTTGCTATTTGCCTGCTCCTGACCCTGCTGATAACTGGTGGTATTTCTGGGAAAGAAGATCTCTAAGCCAAAATCTCCTTTGATGACATCCTTCTCCCAAGGAAGGAGGAGACTCCTTACCACATAGCAGTGATGTGAACCAGAGAGACACCAGGGTTTGAGTGCACATAGCCCTATCACATACCACTCTGTATAATGTTAGGCAGGCTGCTTAACCCTGTCTTTGCCTATTTCCTAATTTGTGAAATGGAATTCATAGTGGTATTTGATGCATAGAATTGTAGGATTAAATGAAACAGTGTATGTAAACCTGTAAGCTTTAAGCATCAGTGCCTACCTAGCACATAAGAGTTAACTCTTGCCATGTGCTTCTTGTTGTTTCTACCTCTCATAGTAGGATTTCGGTCTCTTGTGGTGCTTTTTACATCTTATTCCTCCTGTGTATTTTATCTGTAAGATTATGTCTCATTTGTATAGGCACCACTCTTTATAACCCAGTGAGTACTCCAGAATTGAAGAATCTTAGATTCCAATCACATATTCTCCATCCAGGAAGACTAATACGCAGTAGAAAGTACCCATGGCATAGTATGTTCTGTTGGTGAGAAGGCAGCCCCCTTGCTGGGTCACTCTGTTTTGTTGGAGCAGATCCAGAGTCTTAGCTGAAAAATCTGTGATGATGTAACTCCTGCGCTTTGTCTTCCCAGGAAAGGGAAGGAGCTAGAACTGATTTCCTAAGGCAGTTTCCTTTCTCCAGTCCTGGAAAAACTATTTTCTGAGCTTGTTTGAGAAAGGAGAAACTATTTACTTCCTAATTTTTCATATTAAACTTTCAAGTTTTTGTTATCTCATTCATTTTTAGAGTTCTCAGTACAGTGAATGAATAGTTGTATTTAATACTAATCTGGTTTAGATTTTTCATATTTTTTTTTTTGTTTGTTTTTCTCCGGTACCGGGAACCGAACTCACGACCTTGCACATGCCAGGCAGGTGCTTTTGCCGCTGAGCTAAATCCCCAGCCCGATTTTTCATATTTTAACCTAGTTTATTTTTTGGTGCTGGGGTGGGACCCAGGGCCTCACACATACCAAGAGCATGTTACACTGAGCTACACCCAACCCCCCTCTGGCATTTTCAACACATTTTTCATCTAGTGGGTCCTCTTTCTTTTTTGACTTACCTGAATGCATTTATTCTTATAGTGGTACAATCTTAGCAGATACATTTGAGAAACTAAATTGTAAAAGTTTACTTCAGCACATTAGACTGGAAAGATCCTTAAGATACAGATACTAGTAGGCATTTTTTGGATGCCTCAAATTTTCCAAATAAAAGTATTAATCATGAAAATCCACTGATTGATACACGAATTTTTTTAAAAATTCATGCTTAAAAGTGCATAGACTCTCAAATAACCTATCTGATATTTTTCACTGGTGTTAAAATTAGAAGTGGAAGTAAGTTTGCTACAAGAATATTTTAAAACATCAGCTTGGAAGCTGACAGTAACACACAGTCATCCAAATATTTTGTGGGTGGAGCAGCAAACCTCTAGACACGCATGTAGCTGACTGGCTGGGAATAACTTAGTGTCAAGATGTTTCTCCTGCATGAATACTGCCCGCCAAGAGTAAGATATATGCCAGGTTTCTGCTACATAACTTTTCTTATTTTTGCAGAGGCACAACTTTTCTATCTGATTATCCTTATTGGATTTTCTGCTTCCTCAGAAAAAACTTGCATTTTAAAGGAATATAAGTGTTATATAAAATTTCCGTGTGGATTAAACCATGTCATGGGTGGTTCTGTGAAATTTTAGTGTCATCCTGCCATGCTATAATGTGATGTCATAATCCCAAATAGTTTTATGTGCAAGGCTCTGTGGTACTTTGCTTGCGAATGCCATGTTTTGCCTGTATTTGTGGTTCAGCCTAGCAGCATGAGATGCCCCACATTTTATCAGGTGGATGTGAGATGATTAGCAGTAGATTTTGCCTGGAGCTGTAGACACACCACACTTTGTGCCTCTGCCTGTGGCTTCCGTATTTGGGATTCAGACGAAAGCTTTGTGAGAACTGAGTTTGCTTTGTCTTCATTTGTATCTGATACAGAACTGGGGTGTAGCTGTAGTCCATTATTGATTAACTGTGATAGAAGTAGACTGTGAAATCCGAATGCTAAAATAGAATTGGAGTCAGGAACACAAATCTCCCTAGCCTGTAGAAGCACTTCAGAGGTGGTGGTGCTGGAGAGTGGCCTTGAACCATATGCTGGCCACGTTAGCATTTTCTAGACACACAGCTGCATGAGCATCAAGTAATAATGGTTCAAATTCATCCTTTCAGTTAGCTAGCTAGCCAGCCTGTCGTGTAGTCATCACGAACACTTACTGAGCACCAGTTGTGTTCCTGGCGTGGCAGTGTTAAAACAGCGTTACGCACAGATTTTGGCAAACTGGTAGTTGTCAAGAAACTGTGCTCTGTTAATAAACATACTTTTCTAGGGAAACAAACAAGTAATTCAGCAAAAGCTAATCTACTTGATCTTTAAAGAAAGGCTTATGAATATAGCTGGTTCATGGGTCAGGGAAGAAGGGCTGAATATAGCTGGTTCAGCTCAGGGAAGAAGGGCTTAGAGACTTAGCACTGTGGACATCTGGGTTTGCCAGTAGGACAGGGCTTCTCTGACTTGGATTTCAGAGGTCAGAATTTGGGGAGCCACGTTTGGGTTTGCCAACATTTTCTTTGGCCATGAAAAGCTGTGGAAGAAATGGTTATTATCTATTTTTATCCTTTCTTAAAATATCAGATTTTTAAACTTCTTTTTTAAAAGTTACCTTTTGACTAGGTAATACATTCCCCTAAAAGATACAGTGTGTTATATACATGTGCTAACTCCCCACAAGGAATGTAATCATTATGTAATGCAAACATATACTAATAAAAAATAAACTGAAAAAACCTACAGTAGGAAAAAATAAAAATAATAAACATGACGAAAAAGACATCAAAGATGGGAGGGATGTACAGAGGGAGGGCTCTTTCCCTTGCCCGTGCACCTGCACCCATTTTCTCTCCCTACGGCCGAATTGATGTTGCCCGTCTCCGGCGCATCTTCCCAGGTGTAGTTTATGCACTTACAAGCAAACTACTGTGTATGTTCTCCACTTCCTCTTTCTAAAAGTGTAAATGGTTGGGCTTTTTCCTGCTACAGAATCTTTTGGGATAATTTCTTACGACTTAACAGAGAACTTCCTATTTACTCTCTTTGGTTTCTTAGAACTTGAGACTATTGCATCTTCTGTGCCTTAGTTAATTTACTTAGCCCATACCGGTGAATGCTAGATTGCACCCAGTGTTTTGCTCTCACAAACGATACTTGGTTTACATGAATGTATTTTTAGCATTAGTTCCTCAAAGTAGACTTGTGCATCAAAGGGACCTGTGCCTTCATAATTTGGATGAATACTATCTTCCATAGAAGTTGTGCCTCGGACATTGGTGGGTGGCTGAACAACCCATTGGCAGGTTGGTTTCTTGATACCTTTTCTCATTTAGGCTTTACAGAAAGATCACAACAAAATGAGGCCAAGAGGGAGGTATGAATCTTATTATCTTGCAGCTCTCTGCTTTGAGGATGAATGACAGACCACATGGCTTCCCCTAGAATCAGTGCAGTGGGTCTGACAGCCCTATTGAATCAGTCGTGGTGGAAAGAGCAGCAACATACATGGATGTGAAAGGGAGCAGGTGATTTTTTTAGATGGTACTTTGACCTACCTCTTCCTTGTGTAAAATGAAGAGGGTTGAACACAGGACCTTTGAGCTTCTGTCTAGAATCCACATTCCAGGATTCGCTGGTTAGGGCATGAAAACATTTTCTGTTACCTGTGATGTGGTACTGAGCTGAACCTTCACTGGAAGATTCTGCGTAGCTGAGGGCTTCTGAAAAGGATTGAGGAACCCAGTGCTTCCATTTCTTCTCTCAGGTCTGTGCTTACTGGCAGGAATGACTGGGAAGGAAATTGGTATTTTTTTTGTGGTTCCTATGTCTTGCTGGGTAAGTGGTATGTGTTTGAAAGGTTGCCTGAAGGTTTTTTACTTTTAGGCAAAAAGAGAGTATGAATTTTTTTTTTTTTTTTCCCTGTACCGGAAATCAAACTCACAACCTCGCACTTGCCAGGCAGGCGCTGTGCTGCTGAGCTAAATCCCCAGCCCTGAGATTATGAAATTTTGATGGTGCCTTTTTGGGCTCTGAGAGTTAAGTGGCACACATGATCTTAAAGGTAGCCATTGCTAAGTGGCATGTGATTGTAAAAGAAAAAATGTGAAAGCAGTTACTCTGGCCACATCTCTTCATTCTGCTGCAGTGCAGAAGTCAGCATGAACTCTGCTAACACGGCCCCTTTTGCCTTTAAAATTTGTTTTTGTGTCTCATAGTTCCTGAATCTGTCAAAAATACTTTAATTTATGGAAACATATTTATGATACCATGTCATCTTTATTAATTCTTTTGCTGCCTGAATTAAATTTTACCCTCAGAGGTAGAGGGTTACAAGATAGAATTGCTCGTTTAAGAGCATTATGTTGATGATGAGCCTCATGCCTCATAAAGGAAAAGAGAGATCCACTTAGGGCTCTTAGCATCATTCTATGTATTTGGACATATTTCCTAATTTAGTTCTGAAGTACTTGGCATTTGATGGCAGATTGTATTAAGTAGCACGTGACACGCATCCTAATCAGGGAGATGTGAGTGAAGTAATCCAGAAGGCTGGAATGTGTTTGACAAGGACACTTGCTTGGCACTGCTGCCTCAGCTTACATCACACTGGAAAATAATTGCTAACGTCTCCTATGATAATCATCCCCTGTACGTGGACGTGAAGAGACTCAGGATTGGTTGCCTGTCCTCGTCATAAATTGAAATATCTGTATGGGAGAACCTTTGGAACAGAAATGCAGTGCTCATGGACTGTGCCGCATCCCCCATACCTGCACCAGTACAGAGACCCATCTCCTCTTTTGTTCAAGGTTCCATTCCAGAGGAGAGTAAAGGCTTGTTATTTTAAAAGCAGGATGAATCATTTAAAATTATAAGTCCATAAAATTTAATTTCATTTTCATCTTTACCTTGAACCTTTACAGTTTTGTTGTTGTTGTTGTTACTTTCTTTTTGGAGAGATTTAGAAAAATAGCTCCTAAAGGGCAGTTTTCTAGGTTGAATGATCAGAAGAACCTATAGTTGTTAAGGTTTCTGTCCTTGCTCATGAGTCCTAATTGACTACACACTATATGCTAGATATCTGATCAGCACTGGATGCAGAGGTGAATCACACATGACATCTGCCTCAAGAACTCCAGCCTGGTGGTCCTTAACAGGACTTAGCAATAGACAGGGGGTTTTCTCCATGTTGAAATGAACACAAGGTGATAAGAAGACCTTTGCAGTGAACTTGGTGAATTCCAAAATGATGAAATATTATAGAGAGGAGAAATAAACATTCAAATGCATTTTGTACATGTTTTAATATTTATTTGTTTTGGGTTTTTTGAGATAGGCTATCGCTGTAGTTTAGGTTGGCCTTGAACTCATTATGTAGCCCAGGTTTGCCTTGAACTCATGATCCTTCCTGCCTCAACCTCCCAAGTGCCGGATTATAGGTTATACCACTACATCTGGCTATCTTTTAGTATTTAAAGGTATCAATAATTGATAGTATTGTTAGTATATTGTTAATAATGAGTAGGGGTAAATGAAACTTGCCTCACTTGTAGTGAAACCTTAAAGTGTCTTTACAGAGTCCACAGAGTTTTTTCAAGGCAGAGCAAAAACCCCTCTTAATCTAGAGGCCTTAGAGGATGCTCGTGCCTGTTGTATTCTATAACACAAAGGGTTATTCTATGGAAAACGTTTCTCAGAATGCTGTTTCTTCTTACTGAAGCCCACAGTGGCTTAGGAACTCCAGGGATCCTGGAAGAAATGGATACAGTTATGGAAAGTAAATATAGGGAAATTTGACTTCTCAGCTACAGTGAAGGTAGTAGTCATGTCACCATTGGAGACCAAGCATGGGTTGTGGAGTCAGGTAAACCTTTGGCGAGTTACATCCCTTGCTTTCCCCATGTGGAAACTTGGGGGGGACCTAGGAAAATTAGGTAACATGCTCTGTACATGGCTGGTGCTTACTGCTTTGGGGTCCAGTGGAGCTCATCAAGCACAGTCTTGGAAGGGCAGTGCAGGGAGAGGCAGCAGGTCTGTGCAGGGCACTTCCACAGGGGGAAATAGTGCCCAGGTGGCCCACGCCAGCTGGAGTGTTGGTGTGGGCGCTGTGCAGTAGCCATACTGGCAATGACGGCTTCTTCACAAGACTCATTTTCCTGAGAGTATTGTGAAAGAACGCATTTAGAGTAGAAAGGAACGGGTCGGGTTAGCTTCTGTGAAGAACTAATGCAGTGAGTTCATGTGAGTGCTGAGTCACTTCATATAAAAGCCTTCATGATGTGAAGTCTTACTGAGAGAACTGGCATCATGTCTCAGTATCTTGTGTCTGCACTCACACTTGCACAGTTTTTGTATGTCATGACACTTCTGATTTTTAAACAAATTAATCAGTATTCTGAATTTCTAAACAAGTTTAGAAAACTTACATCGCAGTATATGATGTTCATTGCTTTTTTCCCATTTAGCATTTGAGTTAGGTTTATAATTGCATTTAGGGCCTAATTTTTCTAATGGCTTCTCTGACTACTTATATGGAATTTCTGTCCTGGTTCACCATCGCACACCTGTGGGAGAGTGTTAACTTGGAGTTAACTCTTGGGTTTATTTCACCTGCACAGATGGATAATGGGTTTGATTACTTTGTGTCAGGTGAGTCTCAGAAAAAACATTTCTCAGACAGCAACCTGGTTTGTTAATGTTAAAAATGGGTGCATCTTTCAGTTAGTCATGATTGGAGGAAGGCCTGTTGGAAATGCTTTCCTTTTTTTCCAGGAATGGAAAGCTATAGAGTGGGCTGTGCAACTGTCCCACTACTTGGGACAGTTGAGACTGATGTCGGTGGTTTAGGGGACAGTAGGAAAAAGAGAGCACACAGAGAATGGCATGTGTAGGTTTGAATCTCAGAATATTTAAGATACTTACTGTTTAAATACAACAGTTTAAACTAGGCTAACACAGTGTTATCAAGTAGAGAACTTTTGCCTTTTATGCAGTATGCCAATAAAGATGATTTATTAATTTACCCAACATGTCAATCCTCTGCAAGGCACTGTGTTAGCAAGTGGATGAATAATTAACTTATCAGTTATTGAGTTGCACATGAGTTCTGATGGACAGCACAGTTGCTCTTCTCAAGATAAATCCCCATGTAGAGAGGCAAAAGACCCCTTCTGGTCAGCTGACATTTAAGCCGTCACCAAAATAAGGGACTCAGGGAGGGGTGATGAGGTTTGATGTGTGTTGAAGTGAGGCCAAGTTGGAAAGTGTGCCCTGTGCAGGAAGCAACTCTGCTGTCACCTGACTCCAGCCACTACTCCTGTCTTGCTTGAAGACTGAGCCAGTAATGTGGGACAACTGGCTGGATCCGACCCAGTCAGATTTCTTCAGATCTTTGCAGGTTAGTGATTTGGCCCAGGCCCTACCTTCTCCCTGGTGGCCTCTGCTCCTTGGCATTTCCTTGGGCTGTGATTTCTCACGTCGTTTACGCAGAGGTTTTTAAATCCATGCTGAAAAACACGTGAAAATAATATGTCACAAGTATTATTCCCTCCTTTCCCCACCTTTATGCTCTTGGGCTCCTCTTTGTATCCCATGTGGTGGTCCATTCCAGCTTTTACCAGGGCAGTGTAGCATGCTGACAACTGTGGGTGTGGTGCTGGTGCCCACCGGCAGCCTGGGGAGTCAGAACCCATCTTGCCTCCCAGCTCTCCAGTTCCATGCCTGCAAGATGAGCCCCTTGTTCCAGCTGCCATGCAGTCCTAAACGTGCCAGTGTTCATTCCTGAGCAGGGACTAGTGAGAACATTCGCCCTTGCTTCCATCTCTCCAAGTCTTTTCAGGAAAGGCTCGTGCAGTCTCACCAGCTGTTCTGAGCTCTTACAGCCCACAGGTCCTGCACTGCGCGTGCTGAGCTGTTACTGTTCAGCATGGTTACCTAGCCAGAGGGCAGCATTGGGGAGGCAAGAAGTGACCCATTTCGGGTGGGTAACCCTTAGCTCATCAGTGGCTAAAACTCGTTCAGCCTGAGAGGCAGCACAGAGTAGGTATAGTGCAGGGGTTCTCACCTGTGGCAGGGTGGGGGTCAGAATCCACAGGAGGTCTGATTAAAGTAAGGGACACCTCCCTGCAGAGCTCCTGGTCCACTGGGACTGAGACTGGGACAGGGCCTGAGAGTTTGCAGTGAGATGAGTGCCGAAAGCTGCTGCCGCCGATAGTGGTCCCGCATATGGAGTACTCCGAGGTTTAAAGAGCAGGAGCCTTGAAGGCTGCCTTCCCAGGTTTTAATTCCGGTTCATGAACTTCACGGCTGGGTAAGAAGTGTGCCCTCCCTTCATCTCTGCCTCCTTGTTGTGCACTGAGTAAAACGGGGCCCCGCCTTGTGGAATTGTAGGGAGCGGGCGAGACGATGTGTTGTAGTTTGGCTTCTTAAGCAAGCACCTACATAGTAGCTGTTGTTAGTAACTGTTTTTGACAGGACTCAGGAAACAGCATTGTGGTATGGTAGCAAACTGACATGGGAATGAAAATGGGTGCGCTCTGCCTGGTGCCTCCTCAGCTACCTCTGTAACCTGTATGATTTGGAGCAAGTTATTTAAAGTGATTTAAGTGTCAGGTTCTTGATGTATAAGATGAAAGTAGTATTTATCCATCTTCCTCTTGGTGGTTGTGAGACGCCAGTGGAATAATATTTAGAAAGGGTTATGTGAAAAGCATATCCTGGGGATTATGAACGGTCTCTGCCAAACGCTGTTAAGCTGGTCTCTGGCGATACCATCATGTGCCAGGTAGCGTGATTAGAAATGGTCACGCCTTGGGGTGAAGGGGACCCAGTGGGTGGACTGTCTGCCCTGTGCCAAAGGCTCTGATTATTCGCTGCAATTTTCACTCTCCCTCTTCAGCTGTCATTTGTTTCAGTGATCTGCCTTGAGTAACATTCTGTCTGCCCTCTCTGAAACCTTTGTCCGGTCTGAATTGGAGCTAAACTAGAAGCTGCCAGACTAGGCAAATGAAAATTGATAACCAAGCTAGTTTAAGATCCTAGATTTCATATACTATGTTAATTAAGTCTATAGGCTTACAGATCATTTCATGTTATAAGCAGCCCACATATAATCATTCCATTTTGAAAATAATGTCCAAGTTGTCTTTAATTTTAAAGAATTCATGTTATAGTTTATAGCCTCAGTTTTTTTCCGTAAAACAGACTTAATAATAACTATATCTCATGGGGACTGTGATTATGCACATGTGGTTAATATTTGTGAAGTGCTTGGAAACTGTCAGTGTTCCTTTTTATGATGAGGCATGTTGGGGACATAAAAGGAGAATGTGAGGGTTTTCAGCTCTCAGTCATACATTTGCATAATAATTAAAATCTCTTCACTCTGCACTGGACTAACTGGACAGCAAACATTTCCTGTTCATTTCACAGAACTATTTACCAGTTCTTTGTGGTCCCATCCCTTATCCTTATTCTAGCATGAGGACAGACATTATCTGCAGGGATCCCTGAAGCAAAGCAAGAGCCATATTTTACTCACCTCACAGAGCAAACCTGTCTTCCTTGTCATTCCAAGGACCTGTAGTGTTGTAGGGGAGAGCAGCGGGAGGGGGTTGGGATCATCTTTGCCTGGATTTTCCCCCCTACTATATGCTCTTGCTGTCTGGTTCCATTCAGGCTTAGGTCACAATAGGTGTCGGTTTGGCCTCGCTTTGGTCCTTTGTAGACATCTGCCCACATCACAAAACCCTGAGCCTGGCACAGCCTGGGTGATTGGCACCGCCTGCCCGGGAAGAGTCGAGTCCTGGAACAGCGGGGGCTGCAGGTGCATTGGCACGTGGTGGGAGCTCGTACAGGCCTTGCCTACCCAGCTCCTGGCGACGCTCAGCAACACTGTCCTGTCCCCAAAATATCTTGGCCTTGTGGGCTTGTCGCTCCAATTAAAACTTAAACATGAAAGCAGCCCAGGCTTCTTCTCCCTTTGTGCTGAGTGTGAGTGTGGACTGTGCCAGAAGCATGTCATGAAAACTGCTAGGGGGGCACATTCAGGGAACTGTGCTCATGTCAGGGATCCATCTCTTCAAGCTCTGCATCTTGCTGGTGGCTGCTGCTAAATGTACCTGAGAGGCAAGGTTCTGTTTGTTAACAGAAAGTCACCTTTGGGACAGTGGTGAAAGTCATTTTCCACATGTTCATGGATATGGCTGTGTTACCAAGGCCTCCCGCTATGACTTATCTCTGGCAAGGACTTACAAAATAGTCTCTCTGGCTGATTGTCAAAAATTACATCATATCGGAGTAAACTGCTTTTAAATCAGACATCCATTATTCATGTATATTAACTGCTTTTTTATTTTTTTATTGGCTGTTTTGTGTGTGATTTACTCTTTTTTCACTAGCTCTCCCTCTTTCCCCAGTTGTCTGTCTTTCTCATCTCTGTTTTTTAAAAAAACCTTAGCTCATCTGTGAATTTATAGAGGCTGTTCGCTTTGCTTTGTATATGAACATCCACATGAAGACCCTGCAATTTTTGTAGTTAAATTTCACATTTCTGGGGGCTGGGGATTTAGCTCAGCGGCACAGCGCCTGCCTGGCAAGTGCAAGGTCATGAGTTTGATTCCCGGCACCAGAAAAAACAACAACAACAAAAAATTTTTCACATTTCTGTGGGTCATAATTCCATTGGGTTAGAATGATACTTTGGGTTTTTCTTTTGTGTCTTTTACATTTTATACAATGAGAGTTACTAGATCTATACTGAATGAAAGTGTACCTGCCCCTCAGGAAGCAGCTAAATCAGTTGCTGTTGGTGAACAGCAGATTGAGTCCCTGGGTTCATTTGTATTCATGAAGTCTCTAAGACAGTGAAGTGTTTGCCTGTAATGGACAGATACACACAGAGATATGTAACATTTATGCAGCCATTCGTTCATCAAAAGTATCCTGAGTCTCTCCCATGTGCCACATAGTATGCAGGTGTCCAAAGAAGTGTGTTCTCCCCACACCACAGTGCCAGAGCATACCTGTGCATCTGGCATCTCAGCAATTGCATGTTTTCCTCACTTTTCACATCTTACTTGAACAATAAGGACTCAATATTTTGTCTGTTTCACCCCCAAGTCAGCATTATTTTTTACTGTATAGAGTCAGTGTTTGCATACTTCTGTGCACACTTATTCTTTGTTTCCTATTCCCTCCAGCATCTCAGACCTTTTTTCTGGGATGATTTTGTCTCCCAAAAATACATTCTTGGAAGTTTTTTCAGTGAGGATCTTTTGACCACAAGTTCTGTCTGTGTTTCCATCTAAAAACATCTTTATTTCATCCTCATTCTTAGAAGACAGTTTTGCTGGTCTTTTATAGTTGTGGGTTGACAGGATTCTCCCTGTGTCCTTTGAAGATATTATTCCTTTTGACTTCCATTGAAGCTGCTGAGAAGTTGGCTGTCAGTGTAATTGTCATTCCCTTTTAGGACTTTTTCTCTTCATTTGATGCTTTTAAGATCATCTCTTTGTTTTTTCTTTCCTGTGGTTTCACTCCAATGTTTCTGTACTGCTTGGGATTTCTGGTGCTTCTTTCCCTTCAGCTGTGGAAAATTACCAGTGTCTTGCTGAAAGTTTCTGTTCATTCTGTTTGGAACTCAGAGTAGATGTGTGTCAGGCCAGCTTATTCTCTCCTCTCTGCTCTTCACCACTTGCTCATATTTCCTAGCTGTCTCTGTGTTGCATTTTGAATAATTCCTCAAATATTCCCATTCACAGATTCTATCTTAGATTTTTCTTATTTCTTGCTAATCTCATCCAGTGACTTTATAATTTCTAGAAATTCTGTATTTTGTATTTCAAATCCCTCTTCCCTGTAAACATTTTGAACATGCTTGTTTTGCATTCTCTATCTGATACATTTCTAATGCACTTGGAAGTCTAATTTGCCTTATTTTCATGTCCCTTGCTTATGAGAAACTGCTTTGTTCCTGTATTTGAATTTTTTCGTCTATTGTGGGTTAATATTTGGCTGCTCTTGATTTGCAGGTTTTTAAGGGGTCTAGTTGAGGTTTTCTTCCACTTGAGAAGATTCTGCCAGGTACTGAGAGACATGTTACCAGCCTGAAAATAATTACTAGACTTGGGTTCTTCGACCACATAGGGAGTATAAACCGCCCCCCACCCGCAACTTGTGAGAGGGACAGATGTGTGAGCTAAAGCTGAGGCACACACATTGCCAGGTTCTCCCCCCAGTAGATATAGCCCTCCTCCTCTTGCTTTTTACTAAAGTTGTGCGTGAGTTCAGCTTCCTGCAGAACTCAGTTTTGATGTTCCCCTTTGTATTGGCCAGATGCTTGGTCTCCTGTTTCCCTAGCTCTTCAGGCTCCTGACACTGGCAGGTGTTCCCAGACCAGCCCCTGGCCTGATGCTCACTACCTTTACAGTTTCAGGGCTTTCATCACTCTGGCACCCATGCATGTGCCTGGTTTCTTGTGAGCTGAACCAATGTTGGAAGGACTGTTTGGTAACAGACTGAGTCATGTCCAGCATTTGCAGTATGTTTCCAGGTGTGCTAGGCTGCCACCTTGTCAATAGTAGAAACTCAAGACCTGATGGCAATTCGAGTATCCTAGAACATGGACATTGCAGAAAGCTATCTGTGGGAGCTTCCTTTGTTCTGGGTAGAATGAAATATCTCCTTTGTATAAGCCAGCAGCAAGATCAGACATCTAGGAGTAGAGGAGCTTGTTAAGCAGTAAGAGGAATATCAGGATTTATTGGGCCCCAGACTGGGTTAAGCTATGGGTTTGCCTGGTTTGGAGCCACACTTAATTATTTGCAAACACAAATGCAAGCACCTAGCAAGATGCAGGGAGGATGTGACTAACGTAGTTCACGGCACATGGTGCAGGAGTGAATGAGTGGAAGGAATTCTGCCCCACAGAGCTTTCAGTCCCAGTTTAAGAGAGTGTTCTCCAGTGTGTGGTCCAGGGCTTGATGAGCTGTACCTGACCTGCTGAGGCCACAGACTCCTCAGGGACTCTCCCACTCTCGGTGTTTGAGAGCCACGGGTCTGAGAGAGAGTTGGACGAGGACAGTACACAGCCCAGGATCAGGCCGGCCCCAGGGGATCCCTGGATGAGCCTGTAGACTGTAAATACCTCCCGCCCTGGTAAAAGGGGAGAACTCTGTGTTGGGGCTTCAGGGAAGAAAGAGCGCAGCTATGTGAGAAGGGGGAAAGGAGAAGGTGGGACTTACTGGCTCTGCGCTCCAGAACTTGCTTTCTGATCATGACGTTTGCCCTCAGAAGAGCAGAAGTACTAAGTAGTGATGGAGAGTGCTATAAAGCGGAAAGGAAGCTGGGTAGGCTGTGTCTCCACGTCTTGCAGGCAGGTCTTCCTGCTATGCTTTTTCTCTCTTACTCTGCTTCATTCTAGTCCAGTCAGGCATCTCCTGATATTTTGTTCTCTTTGTTATTTCCCTTTTTTATAGGTGGCAAACAAAAGATCTTTAACTTTCAAAACTTTTAAAATGCTACTGTCTTGTGAGGAAATCTTCAACCCTCTCCTGACTGTCCTGGAGCGGCAGTACTGAAGAGAGGAGCAGCTGCTCGGTTGGCCTAACACCTTCCAGTCTTTCACATACAGACCTCTCTCACTCATTATCAGTATCAAGACTCTAAGGCAGCAAGACTCCATAATCTGAAGACAGTGATTTCTGTATGCAGGTGATTGTGGTTACCGCGGAGGATAATGGCAGTTCCTGACTCCAGACAAATGTGCAGTGTTAAATTTTGTTCTTGCTGGGTGAGGAGGCTGCGCTTTGAGCCCACCCCACCATTAGGACAGTAGCCATTTCATGAGTTGACCAGAAAGCAGCAACATCTGGCCACCCTCAGTGGTCTGGGTCACACATGGAAGATGCAGGCCTCTGCCCAGGGCAGTTGCTGATGTGTCCCAGATGTTGAGCCGGTGGTTGTTGCCTCCCTCCTGACTCTGTAACGCTGCTCCTGCTGCTTTAGACACAGCTGCTAGCACACAGCTATAAGACGGTCAGTGATCTCCACAGAGAGGAGGTCCCGGGTGTGGAGGAGCAGGACAGCTGGTGGCTGGCAGCAGCTGGTGAGGAGACAGACTCAGCTGGCAGCAGACTAAGAATTCTGCACATCATTCGTGTCCCTGTTCATTTCAGTGCCTTGTGCATAGGCAGTGATTAATAAATATTTGGTGACTGGCTGTTGAGTGAATTACAGCATGGTTTGTTTCATCTAAAAAAAGTATAAACAATCCAAATATCTACCTGTATGGAATTATGTATGTAGAAAAATTCTATGCAGCCACACAAAAGAGTAAGATGTATCTATCGCTACTGTGTCAGTGCTTACCAGAAACAGATTTAATGCAAGATACACAAATGTATAAGAACTTATAGATTGCCTTCCAGTGGCCACCCACAGGGTTGGGGGTGAGAGAGTTCAGAAGGGCTGTCTGCGTGCTGGGGGGCCAAAGGACCCAAGGGAAAGCCTGGCCCTCAGGGTAATGTCCCGTGTGAGTCCCTGTCAGGAGGCCGAAAGGCCTGCAGTGAGCCCACCCCACCTTCTTCTTTCTCCTTTATACCATGCAGGCAATAAGCTGTCTAGGGTGGGTCTTCTGTCTGCAGTGAATCCCTTCAGTCACAACTGGATCTATGCCCATCCAATTTAATTGAGCAGTTCTCTCTTAAGTTGACATAGTTAACTATCACAGATACTAACAAGTGGAAAACAAGTTATAAAACAGTCCCCTTGTGAGAAAAATGTTATATACATATGTAAAAAGAGAGAGATAAACTGGAACTGGGCATGGTGGCGCGTGCCTACAATCTCAGCACTCAGGAGGCTGACGCAGGAGGATCACAAGTTTGAGTGCAGCCTGAGCAATTTAGCAAGTTCAAGGCCAGCTTAGACTATATAGTGAGAGCCTGTCTCCAAAAACACAAAACAAACAAACCCACCCCCAAAACAAACCCCACAGAGACTGATATTAACATTTAAAAAGCCTAAAAAACTGTGTACACTCTTAGAAGTTTATTCCTGATGGGCGTGTATAAGACTTTTCTTTGTTACATAACTGTTATGTTAGCATTTATTATGAGATGTATTGTACAGTGTTTGAAATCAGAAAAAAAATTGTAGAAATAGATTTCAGAGAAATCAAAATAATTGACAAAATTGAAAATTAAGATTCTTTTGCTTTTTCCTCCCCTTTTTATTAGGTGGTGGCAGACAAAGATCATTAATTTACAAGGACTAAGTTTTATTGGAAATGATTTAAGATCTGCAAAAAAATAGAAAATTTTCTTCCAAAGTTCCTTGTAAAGATAATGGTATTGTTTACTTAGCGCCTTCTACATCTTGTGTGTCTTGTGCCTAGACACTGCATTGCCTATAGGTATTGTTGTAGAACGGAAAACAGTCTCAACATGGTTTAGCTGTTTTTGGTAATTCTTAAAGAAATATCTAGGGCCAGTAAAATTTTGCTCTGTAATCATGGCTAAACTCTCCCATAATGTACATCTAGTACTTAACAGAAAAAAATCTCCAACATCTGTTGAGCTGGTAGTCACATTAGTGCAGAATGTTTTCCCCAAGATTGAAGCAGTGGGCCATTTTTTCCTTCTTTCCAGCATATCTGTACACCTCCGAGAAGGAGTCAAATGGCCGTGGGTTGAGACCTGCCCAACTAGGGCAATAAAGAGAAAAATTAGTCTAATGCATGGTCTTAACAAGAGGGAGAGTATGAGCATGAATAATTAATCTCACTAGTCTGTGGCATTCAGATAAAATGAAGTCCCATTTGCTCAACCTTATTAAAAGAGAGAGAGTGCAGAGGGAGGGAGCCATGGTAAAGGTCGTTAAGGGACCGTAACATGGAAGACCCGCCTTTGAGTCGGTAATGTGTTTTCTAATCTCTGTGGTCTTTAACTAAACACAATGGTGAAGGTTCTCTTCTGGTAGTTCTGATTCGTTGAATTATTGAACATTTCAGAAACTACTTGACTCTTGACTGCTGACTTAGATGTCTTTATGATGAATTTGTAGAGTCTTTCTGGTGAGGGATTAGAGCTCCCTTTATCACTCAGAGATGATTCATCTACTCGTCAAAAAGAACTTCTAGAAAAAGTAAAGATCCAAATTGACTTATGATCAGACTTCAATTCTTATATTTACCATGGACATGTTTCCGATTAAAGGACCAGCTTCCTGCTATGGAAGTATTTTTAAAACAAAATATGGAGTCTAAAATATTGAAAGCTCTATAATGATAAATAGGTGCAAAAGATTACTTTTTTAAAAGTGAACAAATATTTTAAAAGTTGGTGCATAGAAGCATGTATTTATAGGGCATAGCTTTGCATTGTCTGTACGTGTGTACAGCATATAATGATCAGATCTGGTTCACTAGCACAGCCATTACTTCAGGCTTGATTATTTCTTTGTTGGGAACACTGAAAATTTTTCTTTAGTAGGCATTTTGAAATAATCACAGAATACTAGTTCTCTGCTATACCATCAAGTTGCTGTTTTAAAATTTTTTTTGTCCTTCCAGTAAAAGATTTTATGTTATTTTTAGGTTATTTGCTAAAAATAGATTTATGTCTGTATTCTTGCTTGGAAGAATCTTATTTTGATTATTTTAGAATCATTAAAATCTTCCTGAATCAGAAACGTGTTTTTAACTACATCCTAGCTTGTTCTGTGTCATTTTTATGTATATTAAGAAGGCAGTTTTTGAACTCCAAAGTCATCTTTCCTTCCAGATGTCGTTAGCAATCATTAATTAGTATCATGATAGTGTTTGACTGTCAGGAATTTGACTTGTTAAAGATTCTTTTGTTAGTTTCACAAAGATTCTTTTGTTAGTTTCACATGGTGATTTTCAGAGTAGAGGTGATTTCATTTATTGTTAATTTCTGAAGAACATAAGAGTCTGTACACTGATGAGTAATAAATATTTGTTAAACAGAAAGCCTGTCATTTCTGCATGTGTGCTGTGAGGAGACTCTACAAACCATTCATATTAAACTTTGGAGTTTAGTGATTAATTTGTAAATATTTACTGTGTGTTCAACAGAATAGGTGGTCTGCTCAGAAGGTGGGATGTGTCTGTGTCAGTGAGGAGACTTTCCACTGTGAATCTAGGGGCAAGGACTGCTTCCTTGCATCTACCACCAGCCCCTCAGCACCTACCTTAGTGGCCAGAGCAAGCACTTAATTTTAATTGAACTAAATTACATCGAATTACTAAGTATTTTTAGTAAAAGACTTAATCTGCAGTGCTCATCCTTTACTTCCACCCATCCCCTTTACTGGAGAGAAGGCTCAGAAGTAATTGAAGATGACGAATACATTGTCTAAAGATAAAAGGCACCTCTTCCTTGCTTTCATACCTTATGGGGCAGAGCTTCCTCCAATTAGCAAGGGAGAGTGGGAAGAAGAGCTTGTTTGGTTTGGAGTTTGTTTATAGGCATCATCTGATGCTTAACTGTGCTTCATCCTCTTAGATATGTTCACTGTTCATTCTTTTCCGTCCATGGTATAAATACAGGAAGAGAGCCCCTCCCCGCAGCCCCTGGTCATCTACAAGCTTTCTGATCCTTTGTTAGCATTCCCATTTATTCCATATCAGATATAATCAGTGATCCTTAGTTTTGCCCCTCTTTCTCTGTTAAAAAAGAATTGGAAAAAAAATTAAGAATTGGGATACCTGGAGCGCGGCTAGATAGCTCAGTGGCAGAGCTCTTGCATGGTGTGCATGAGGCCCTGGATTCCATCCCCAGCATCACAATAACAGCAGCAACGAATTCCTTGTTTCCCATTTGGTGTTTTTCCTTTGTATCCTATAAGCGTGTTTGTACCTTGGCCTGAGGAACTTTTTGGATTTTCCTCTTACCATTTTTTGCATTTCCTTTTGTCATTCTAATGGCCTCATCGCTATGCTCTCAGTACAGGTGCAGAACATTTTCCTTAGCAGGGGCAGAGTGGAATGCTTATTCATTGTATGATGGGGAAATTAGAAGCATTTAATGTTGGTCTGATGTATGCACTTGAGCACCCACAGTTTTTCCTTCTCTCTCAGATCCTGGTGTACAGCCTGGAAGCAGAACGCTGCCTCTCGAAGCTGGGTAACGCACTTGGTGACTTCACTTGCATCAACCTTCGAGACAGCCCCCCCAACCTCATGGTCAGTGGCAACAGGGACAGGAGGTATGTCTGCATCGAAAAGGCAGCATTGGGTGACACTGCACTTCCGTGGATGACTGGCCTACCAGCTTCCAGAGTGCTAGCTGGTCTCTGCCACACGCACTCCCCACTTCTCACACTGTAGCTTTGCCCACCTGAGTTCATCCCCCAGCAGCACTCTGAACTTGGAGAACAGAGTCTTGCATTAGGTAATAGTTGGATCTAGCTATGTCTCTGCTTCATTTCTGAAGCACCACGGGACGGTTTTCTTTTCGGCCAGTTGGTGGACACAGTTGGTGGAAGGTCCAGTGAGACCACTTGGAATATCTTTTGTCTCCCTGCTGCAAAATTTGTTTGGCATTTGAAAGCTCACTTTCTAATATTAAAAACAATAACCTAAGGGATGAATCATGTTCCACAAAATAGGGTTGCCTGCCAAATGATGTCAAGAGTGTATTTCAGAACACTATGGCGTCCCTCTGGTGATGGGGAAAAAAGAGACTTGATGTGAACAGATTCCAGTTTCTATTTAGCTGATTAGCAGCCTTCTCTTTAACGCATTGGTTTAGGGAGTCAGATTTTCCCGGTGCAGGGTCCAGTGCCAGGCCTGGACGCTCCAGGAACCATCAGCATGAAAGGATTAAAGTGTTTGAAAAGACCCAAGTCCAAATTTCAGGTTTTTCCTCCTCCTGCCCCCTCTCCCCCTTGCCTTTTCTTTTTCTTTTCTTTCTTTCTTCCTTTCTGCTATTTATTTATTTATCTTTGGCTGGTTCTCTGCAGTGTCTGATCCAGTGCCCCAAAGAGAGTAGCATGGCTGGAGGCCAGGGTCTGCTGGCGCTCCTCCCCTGGGCCCAGCCCCGGGCTGCAGGTGGTGAGTTGCTCGGTGGTGGGTATCAGCTCGTGAGGCAGGCACTCCTCAGTGCCAAATCCCAGACCTCCATCCCGCCAGTGCAGCAGCTTACAAAAATAATTATTTTATCAAATAATATTTCCAACTCCTGATCTTCACCTATCTTCATACCTCCCACTTAGAGCAAAAAGATAATGTGTGTATGCTTTTCTGGGGAAAAAATACATGATCATTTTTTCTCAAAGCTGCCTCACATGACTGATATTCTGATGCTTGAGAATTGAACTCTGAGCTCAGTTTGTGTCCAGGCCGCTTGGTACATGGCCCCCACATCTGATTCAGCAAATGAAACAGATCAGTGTGCTCTGAGCTTATCTGATAGGATTTCCACATGTGGGCCTAGCAGCTACTTGTTTTTGAGAAGAACAACTGTAGAGGGCTCTTGGGGACAGCCAAATGGAAAGGTTTGGGTCTGTAGGTTGCTCCCCAGAGTTTGTTTGCAGTGTGAGCACTTAGGTGTTTAGCCATAGGGAGGCTAGCTCACAGGAAACTAAAATCGTGCTCCGGAGAAGAGACCTCTGCTTTCTGCCTACTGTAGCTCAGTCAGCTCTAGCAACAGTTACCACTAGGATGTCATAAGCACGGTCAGCTGTGTAGCGAGCTGTCAGCTGGGAGACCTGCATATCTCAGTACAGGTGTCTTTTTGCTTTTGAGCAGGCTGCTTCCTCGTGCCCCTACTGTCAGAAGAGGAGCCACAGGCCCACTGTGAAAGGTCTCGGTGGTCCGTGTGAAGACCAAATTTGACTATGCTGAGTCCACTTTATTAGTAGGCCAGTATTACGTTTTTTAAAAGGCCTCTGTCTCTGTGGATGAGAATAACAGACTAGTGACCTAGAGTGGGGGTTGGGGTGTCCCAGTTAAGGCTAGTCCTAGTACTGTCTGACCGCTGCTGGCACAGGAGACTAGCTTCATATATAAGAAAATTTTACAGATCAAAATAGTAGGGACTGCCATATGCACTTGAAATACTGGGGTTAAAAATACTCTGCTTTAAGTAAAAACTGTACATCTGGAAAAAGGAACCTAGACTTTTAAATGTGGAAGAAAGCCTTGCCTTTTTCCCCCCAAAGGTTTTATGCTGTGAGTAAGATCTCATTAAAGATACACTGCCAGGCCTATAAGCTTGTGTTTTATTTCAGAAGGAGTAAGAGGTCAAATGCTGTGAGAACTATGTCCTTCCCTGTCACTTAATGACGGATGAAATTTTAAGAACTCTGGAGCCTTCTTATTTTTCTTTAAAACAACAACAACAAAGAAAAACCCCTTAATTTCCACTGCATTCTCTTAGTACTTTATAAACAACTTGAGAACAAAATGAACTTTTTTTTACTGAAATGTACTTTAAATAAAGATACATAAAACTGTTTCAGATTAAGACAAAAATAAATAATCTTTTATCAAAGTAAGGAAAGCAGGTTTAGTAGTTTACAAACATGGGTGGCTTACTAAGAGTTTTATTTTGGGGAGAAAAACAAACTTCAGTTAAAAATTGAAAAGTATGTAGCGTGTTATCCTTTCCAGAAAAAAAGAAAAGAAAAGAAAAAACAGGATAAATAGAGTCTGCCAGAGCATAGGAAGACAGTTATGGTAGAAACGGAGTGGTTGTTAGATCATGTTCTTCTCCTACTGAGGAACATGGTACAGGGGCTTTGCCCAGAGTGTTATCAATAGATGAGTGAGTTTTTCTAAGTGTATATTTTATCTTTCTTGCTACATTACAAAGAAAGGGCAAGGAGGAATGTTGGAGAAGTGCTAGGTATCAGGATGGAAGATGTGTCCACTTAGTTCACCGTGGTATTGTGTCTGAGTCAGTGCCACCTGACACTATATGTTTCGTACTTACTCCCAGATAAACTTTTATTTTTACTTTTATTTAATACTTTTCACATCTGTAATGTCACGACATGTCATTTACAATGGCATCATAAAATTAATTGGCAGCATTTTAAACATTGCATACAATAATGGACCTTTTACAATCTATGGTGTTAAATGAAAGTAAGTATTAATTGAAGGCAAGATGACTTAATTAGTTAATTAATTACTTAGTAGCTTAGGAATTAGGGCATTTATGAGAAGTTTGAATGAGTTACCAAGAAAAAATCTGCAAGAATTTTTTTTTTGTTTAAATTCTATTTTGAGGTTTAGAATCTAAATTTATATGTCTTCCACCAAATTTGAGTTTTCCAGTCATTATTTTTCCTGTAGTTTTCCTGCACTTGGGTCATTCTTCTCTCCTTCAGGGACTTCAGTGACAAGTGTCAGACCTTCTGATCTTGCCCAGCAGTTCAGTGGTGCTCTGTTTGTCTTTCTGAACCATCCTCTGTGTTTTTAAGACTGCATCATTTCTACTGATCCATCTTGAGAGTCACTGCTTCCTGTGTCATTTTCACTGTGTTGTTGAGCCCATCCAGATATTTATTTCAGATTTTGTATTTTTTGGTTCAATTTTTCTATTAGATTCTCATTTGTCTGCTGAGAAGGTGCTGTCTCCCTCATTTGTCCTTCCTCTCATGAAAGATAGTTATAGTCAGTGATTTCCCAGATCATTAGGGTTGACATTTTGTTTTTCCTTTCACAATGGGTCACATTTCCCCATTTCATTTTGTTTGAGGTATGTCAAGTAATTTTGGATCATATCCTGAACATAGTGAATATGTTATGTTGTGTATGTTGAATCCCATTATGTAATTCTCAAGAGAAGGGCAATTTTTTTTTAAGCAGGCAATCACTGTGGTTATATTCACACTGCACGTACCATCCCGCTCTGTGGGTGGTGCCTCCAGCATCAGCCCAATTTCCAGAGCCTTTGCTGTGCTGTTTTGGCATGAGCTGCGCATAAAACACACAGGACTTAGTCTGAAGGTTGGAAGTGGTTTCAATCTCAGTTGAGTTCCCAAAGCCTTTGCTAAGCCACTTTGGATCTGTCCTGCACACTCAGGGATGAGCCTGGGACCCATGCGTGCTCACACAGTGCTATCGGATCCCCTTTTGCTCCTCCTTTCTTAGTCTTTATACTTTCCAGCACTCAGGGCCTCTTTCCCTGGTCCTCTGGTCAGAAGATGCGGTTCCTACAGAGTTTGCCTGCTCATATCACCATCACACATAGCTCTCTGACTGAGAACTGTTCTTGAGGTGGAGCCACAAGAGAAAAGAGGAGCAGTTCCCATAAAGGCTCCCACACCCACTCTCTGGCCTGTGGGGGCCCCTTTTACTGGTTCCTCTGGTCAGAAAGGTAAGTTCTCCCTCTGAGTGGCAGCCTCCCACACCACGTCCAGCACGACAATAAAATGTAGAGGATCCCTATTGGGCAAGGCTGTAAAAGAGCATAGGAAAGAGAGGGCAGTGCTTCCTGCACAGTGCCTCCTGGGGTGGGACTCTCCTCCATGACCATCACTGGAGTCTACTCGCTGTAGTCCCAGCAGTCTGGTTTTCCTACTTCATCCGTAGGTTTTGGTGATGGTCAGCACGAGAGAGGCAGCACTGGGCTTACTCTGTCTTGGCCAGAATGGACAAATTCCTTGTCTTCTGTTTAACTAACACTGTAGTTGGCAGTCGAGGGCTGTGCTGAATGAGGTCCCTTCCTGTCTGCTGTTCTGGGCCTTCCCACCTATGGTCTGCTCACCCTCACCCATGACATCAAGGGTCTAGAATGGAGTCACTTACTGTGCCCTGCTGGGGAGAATTAGGGTAAGAGTTGATGCCAAGGGCCGCTGCTTTAGCTGCTCCTGGCTTGCTAAAAGTAATCCTAATGATCACTCACCGAACCAGTAAGTCCTGCAGCCCACCCCCTATTCTGGTTTATTTTCTGTTTTTAGCAGCTTTATTGAGATAGAATTCATATGTCATATAATTCAGCAGTTTAAATTGCACAATTTAGTGTTTTTAGTGGGATAAATCTACATATCCGTCACCATAGTTTTTTTTTTTGCTTTACCCTTTCATTTTATTTATATTTTTATTCATATATAATTTATATACAACAGATTCACAGTCAATGTTAGAATGGGTTCATCACTCCAAATAGAAATTCTGTACCCATTAACAGTCATTGTCCATTTCCTCTATATTCTGTCCATCTCTATGCAACCACTAACCTAATTTCTGTCTGTGTGGATTTACCTGTTCTGGACATTTTATACAAATAGAATCAGTTGTGACCCCTTGGGACTGGCGTCTTCCATTTAGTATAATGTGTTCAAGATAAACCTCACAGGAGCATGAATCCGTACATCATTTCTTTTCATTGTCAAATAATATCTTGTGTGGATAGACCATGTTTGTTTCATTCACTCATTCGTTAACAGAATTTGGATTGTTTTCACCTTCTGACTCATGCATAATGCTGCTATTATCATTATCCATGTATATGTTTTTGTGTGCATGTGTGTTTTCAGTTCTCTTGTGTTTGTGTACTTAGGAGTGGAATTGCTGGCTGTATGGTAATTCTGTGTCACAATCATCTGAAGAGTTGCCAGGCTCTTTTCTGAAGTGGCCGTGCCATTTTACGTGCCCACTACCACTGCAGTGAGGGATCCAGTTTCTCATATCCTCACCAACACTTGCTTTTATTGTCCCTAAGATGGTCATCCTAATGAATGTGGAGTGGTATCTCCTTGTGACTTTGATTTGCATTTCCCTGATGTTAATGGTGTTAGATGTCCTTTCATGTACTTATTGCCTATTTGTGTATCTTGTTTGAGAGATGTCTATCTGAATCCTATTTTTAATTGGGTTTTCTTCTTATCATTTTGTATGTATATGTAACCCTTATCAGACATAATTTGAAGACATTTTCTCCCACTCAGTGGGTTGTCTTTTCACATTATGTGTAGAGTCCTTTGAAGCACAAAAGTGTTTAATATTGATGAAGCTTGGTTTACCTGGTTTTTTTCTTTTGTCACTTGTGTGTGCTGTGGATGTCATATATAAGAAGCCATTTCCAAACCGAGGGTCACAAGATTTACTCCTGTGTTTTCTCCTACCTTCAGTTCTCACACTGAAGTGTATGATCCAGCAGGAGTTAGTTTTTGTGTATTGTGTGAGCTAGAAGTCCAGCTTTTCTTTTGCGTGTGCACATCCAGTTGTCGTAGCACCGTCTGTTAAAGGCTGTTCTTTCCCCACAGAATTGTCTTAGCACCGTTTTTAAAAATCAAATCACCATAAATTTGAGGGTTTACTCTAAGCTCTCATTGCAGTTCCATTGATCTGTATGTCTGTGTTTTGCCAGTACCACACTGTCTTGATTACCTGCAGCTTTTTGATTAAGATAGGATGGGTATTATACAGTAAGCTTCCAGATGTCAGGCACAGTGTCTTTGTGCATGAAAAAAAACTTGTGTTGGAATCTTTGTGTGCAACGTGGATACATGAAATATTCATATGATGAACACCTTAAATATTAAAATTAACTAAAAGTTTTGGTATTTCCAACTTAGGATCAGGTGTCTTATTGTTGTATCACTAGATCCATGACCACCATGGTTCACAGGCAGGATCACAGGCTGCCTTGTTGTGGGTCACAGTATTGGGGCTTAATAAGATTCTTTAAGACAATCTAGTGCTGACCCAGCAGAGGAAACTGAGGTCCAGAAAGGTTCAGAGACTATTATTCCACAGGACTTGTTACTCTCGACCATATTGATTTGCTGTTCTGTGTACAGAGACTCTACTCCTCAAAGAAACAGTTTAAAGCACAGGGTACACTAAGCTGAGCCTAGTTGGAGGAAACTAAGCAGGTCTGCCTGAAATATATGTTTTTCCAGTTGCTGTTTAAAATGAATCATTCATTAAAGGCCAGCATCACTGCTATATAGATAAAGCTATTGATTTTGGCAGGTAAGGTTATGTTTAAAATCCTCTTTAATAGCTCAGATTCAATGAGATCAAGCAGATTCACATACTGCTTTCTTTTTTAAAAAAAATGCCAGTGCTCTTGATTAATTTAGTCATTTACAAAAGCCTGCATTTGAATGCTTTATTGCTTGTTCCCTTTATTTTCTGGATAGAAATATAGCTGAAGGTCAGGTCCTTCTTAATGAAACTCCCGAGCCAGAGTCTGAAATAGGCTTCAGTTTGCCACCAAATAGAGTTTGCCTTGTTATTGTGTGGGACTATTTAATCCAAACCAATAGGAAGCAAGCCCTGAGTTGTGACCCCTAATTAAAGAGTCTCCTAGCTTCCTTCCTGCCTGACAAATAGAAAGTTGTGGTGTGCTTATGGTACGCTGCCTGCTGTTAGAGAGTGCGCGAGCGGGGCGTAAATGTTGCTTTTGCTCCATCTGCAAGTGTTATAATAAGTTATTCAAAGCTCTTAACACAGGACCAACCAGAGCGTGCCTCTCTCTCAGTTCCAGCACGTTTTCCTGCCCATCAGATGGATGCTCCTCTGCTGGAGTCTTTGGAAGGTTCTGGTGTCTTTTGTTTTAATTGGCGGGCTAGAGTCGGCTCCTATGGTGTGATTTTCATTAGAGAGGGGCTGCAGAGAGGGAGTGCTGGAACAGTCCTCCAAGCCCAACCATGAATATTAAACATAATACAATTACAGCTTTTGGACCAATTATTTTTCTTTTCAGTGGGCAAAGTTGATGAAATACTCGCTAGATGGAGATTCACAGTATCTACCATTGGCTTCTTTCTGTCCCTGGAACCAGCTGTCCTGGCATATCTTTGTGCCCATTTGCTGTGCTACCTGTTTCCCGGCATCGAGGATTCAATTTGAGCGCTGAGGTTACAGGCTTTGCCAAGGTACACTGCATTTCAAGTTGGTACTGCACGCTGTCAGATATTTGAGGCCGATACCTGCTTCTTAATGTGAATTTGATGACTTGGGTGGACTTAGCACACTGTGGTGTTTGCTATTTCTGTCCGTCAATAAGAGCCAGAGTGCTGTCTCTCTAAGGAGATGTCAGAAAAATACTTCTCTTTTTTTCCTGTGGGGAGAAGTTCAAGTCTGTTTTGGCCCATTTTTGTTTTCCTTAGTGATATCAAATACACTACTGCTGTATCTTTTGGTGTATTTGTTTATTTTGTTTGGAGCCATCCATGCTGGTATCTAAATACAATAGGAAAACAGATGGCAAACTTTGAACTTTTGGACCAAATTTGTGTTTGCCTTTGTCTCTTTAACAGCCAAACTGTAAATTATGGAGTATAAATATTCAACAGAGGAGCTCTTTATGGAAATCACCACAGCAGAATAGATCCCTGTTAACCAAACATGCACTGAAAATTGCTCAGCCTACCATTTTCTGCCTGCCCCCAACTCAGTCCTTACCAAGTCCGCATTACAGTCTAGAGGCAGTGCTTCTTGTACTGCACTTTTACTGCTTCTCTCTTTCCTGTCTGAACAGCTCGGATCTCTTTACCTACAAAGGCTTAACGGTAGGTGTTATCTCATGCTCACAGAGAGGGAGATACTTGTTCTCAGAGCCTGTCTTATGCTCACTCCTTGTCTTTCCAGTCCCAGATCCCTCCCTAGAGGGGGCGACTGAACAGCTGCCCTAGCGGTAGGCCTCTGTTCATCTGCATCACCTCACCAGTGCCGTGGCTTGCCAAGGGTTAACGGATCTCTACGCATTGTTCTAAGATAGGGTTTGTTTTTACTTCCTGCTTCATTTCACATTACTAGGAATAGACAGATCCATTACTTTAAACATTCACAAACAAAGCATACATATGGGAATGTCTATAATAAGAGTGAGTGTGTGTACAGCTACAAGAATAGCAGAGGTTGCCCTCGCGAGGACCAGGACCAGGGCCCTTGGAAGATGAGTTTGTGCTGTTTAAATAGGAGTGTCTGGGATGAAAGAGAAAAGCCTCCCTGTGGTCCTCATCGTTCCATTACCACACCTCTTCTCCAGGACAGCTGCCGCTAACATTTCAAGTATGTTCTTCCAGAACTTTATCTTCAAAACTGTTCTGTTACTTAAACAGGGAGCACACACTTGCATAGCCGAATTCAGAAGCACCGGGCAACACAGAGGACAGGCTCAGCCCCACTGGCTGCACAGTGTGTTGCCCAGGCATTGTCTGCACAAGGTCTCTCGTGAGCCCCACCACCAGCTCACATGCCGGGCAGAGACTCTGGAGATGCGCCCATCAGCAGGTGTAGGCTGCCTGTCCCTTTCACCAGCACACGGTGGAGCCACTGCTTAATTGCGCCATCCCCATCCAGTCATTCAAATTCAAGACACCTTTAATTTTTGCTGCCCATCTAATTATCATTCTTTAATAGGTAATGTGTTTTTCCCCCAGGTTGCTGTTAAGGCCTCTCTTATCTTTTCCCATCTTTTAAATTATACTCTTAGGTATGTATTCCTTTTTATTTATTCTAATTAGTGCTTACCAGCCTGCGTATATACGATGTGCATTAATCAAGATCAGCCAGTAATTGAGTGTTGCTGCTTTGCCACACATTGTTCTCCTGGAAGTTCTTTTGGACATATACCGATCCATCCCCTCCTGTCCTTCACATTGTCTCTTAACTCCTCATTCACATTTTTAATCTTTATTCTTTTATATCTCTTCTTGGTAATTCCTTAAAATTTGTCTTCTGAGTCGCAAATATTCTAATCCACTTCTAGCCCATCTCTATTCATAGAAGTTTTGAGAACTTTTTTAAAAGCAGGAGTCTCAGAATCCCCTGCTCCACCTCCCTGTGCTTGGGCTCTTCCCTGCATTCTGGGCAGACCCAAGCCTGGAGGTAGGCCCCTTCCAGCAGCTTCCCTCTACCCACTAGTAGTGAAAGCTGTCTCGGGGGTACAGGAGGCCCTGGGAGCTGCACCCTTTGTGAACTCAGCAGTGCATTTAAAAGGACTAATGTTGTATTTTACCCAGCATTAAGTGATTTGCAGTGAATGAATGGATCTGCAAGTTGTCTGAAACAGAGGCACCATGCTTTGCTGCTAAAAGCAGTACTGTGCAGAGTAGATGCATGCTAAATAAATTCCTAGAAATGGAACAACTAGATTAAAAGTGAAGTGCTTGAGTTGTTTTTGCTGGATTTTCCAAGTCACTCACTAAAGAAAGACTTGCACCTGCATCAACTATATTTCTTTGTATCTACCCAGGCTGTACCACCATGCAGTGCCTTCTGAGTATATTACAAATGTTTAGGGGCTGGGGATATAGCTCAGTGGCGTAAGCGCCTGCCTGGCAAGTGCGAGGTCGTGAGTTCGATCCCTGGTACTGCAAAAACAAACAAACAGACAAACAAATGTTTATCTCTGCTGAGGGGAGAGTTGACAGGTGATAGTACATTGTGGGTTTTGTATAATTTCTTTAAATTACCAGTAAATTTGAACATCTTACTCATATTTAAGAGCCATCAGTCTTTTTTTCTGTGAATTTTTTGTATTCTCTCATTTCAATAGTGACTTGTTTGTCTTTACGATTAATTTAAAGGACGTTATTATTAAAAAGTAGCTTTCTGTTGTAGACATTTCCCCTAGTTTAACATTTGCTTTATGATTTTTCCCATATGGGAAAAAGTTAAGTGCTTATATACAGTTATAAATCTTTTTTTTTTTTTTTTTGGCTTCTGGGTTTTCTGATGTTTGGAAAGACCTTCCCTGTTCTGAATATTTTTACAGTTTAATTATGCTTAATTCTTTGAGTCCTCTATAATTTATTTTGTTGTAATATATGTAGTAAGGCTCCACATGGAGGAAATTATTATAGGGTAGTTTGGCTTTAATTGCTATTATAGAAGTGGGCTCTTTTCTTTGATTACATTTTTAAGATTAGTGGTTATTTATACATAATACAGCTTCAGTTTTGGCATATTAATTTGATTCTGAATTATTACAGAATTCTCTTGGATTGTCATCTCTAACTATTGATAAATTTTCCCACTTCTTTCCAATTTTATACCTTTCATGTTTTCTTTTGTCTAATTGTAGCTAATTTTTAAAACAGTGTGAGATAATAGTGGTGCTAGTGCCTCATTTTTTAAGGACTTCCTTTAGGAATGGGTGTTCTAGCCCATCAGACTTGTTTTTGGACTCCATGGAAGTGGCCGTGGGTTTTTCCAGTGTGTTACAGTCCTTGGGACCTGCCCTAGTAGGTATCAGGATGAAGTCCACTGGCAGCGGTATCCTGATGTGGAGCCTCTCTGCTGGTATTTTACTCACCTGTGTAGCTTGATGACACTCTTACTGTCAGGCTGTGGGCAATAGCAGAGTTTGGAAGCCTCCTCTTTTCCCTGCCTGAGCTCCAGGGCAGTTCACAGAGCCCAGCAAGTCCCTGTTCCTTACAAGTTTGGCTGATGTTGCTTACTGCCCTTTTGGGGAGAACTTTGCTCCTTGACTGCTTCCCCTGTTTTAATTTTCTATATATTCTGGGAGTGGTTTTGTTCTTATTCTTCTAGAAAGTTACTTATTCATCCAAATTTTCACATTTGGAGATTTAAGAAAGTTAAGTCAATAAGTAGAAAACCCAAGTAGATAAAGAAACAGTAACAGTGCTCTATCTCCAGAAGAGAAATTAGATCCATTCCCCCAGGCATGTTTTACCAAACATTTAGTAAAATTCTCCCTTTTCTAGTAAAGTGGACCCTAGACTTACGAGCTCAATTCGTTCACATGGGCTGGTTGTTACTCAAACTAGTTGTAAATCAAGACAATTTTTCCCATAAGAAGTCATAGGAATACCCATAATGTATTCCAAACTTCCCAGAGCACCCCTTAGCTAACCTTTTCATGATAAAAAAGGGTTGCATATGTGCACAATTTACCAGAAACATCAGTAATTTTCTTAGTGTATTCTCCAAAAAGTTACAAAATGTGCCTAGTTTACCAGAAACAATTCATACACAACATTGAAATTGACATCTTTGGCTTGCAGAATGGGAGGATGAAATGGAAGGTGGTTATTGTTTTGAAGGAGAGTCCACTTCCATAAGAACATCAGGACTCTGGCTTTCAGGTGTCTTTTCTCTCCTTGTGACAGTCTGTAGCTCACTAAGACCTGCTTCTGGCTCTCCAGGTCCCAGCCTTTTCAGAACTAAAAACTAGTCTAAGTTTGTTTCTTTCTTTTTTTTAACACTGTTCTGTAGTAGGACATTCAGCAAGTGAATGTAGTGACTGGCTTTTTCTCTGTCCAGGTGGGTCTTCTGTACCTATGTTTGTAGCTCTGTCCATTTTTTCAGGATTTCCTTTATTTCACAAGAACTTTTCTGTACTGATTGTTGATACTCCCCCACCTTTTCAGAGAGCTCCTCAGCTGCCATTCTCTGTTGCTTAGCCGGAAGTTGCTGAAGCTCCTGTGTGGATAGTGCCCCTGAGTGTTCCTCTGCCAGTTCCCGGGCCTCACCACTGTCTACCTGCAAGCCTGTGGGCTCTGCTCTCATCAGTATCACCAACCACAGGCTCAGTTGAAGGCTCAGTCTTCTATACAGCCTTCAAAGTCTCTCTCCTATACAATTTTAGGCCACGCTTTCTTCCAGGCAGATCTCAGTGTCCTTAGAGAGACATTGGCCAGGACTTCTCAATGAACGCCACCAGGAAAGGATGTTGTAATGTTACTTCCAGAACTCTTTAAGGGTTAAATCTATATCTGAGGCCACCTGGAAGTACTTCAAGGACAATTCCTTGGTGTGTAGCTTCTTAAAGTTAGCTGTAACCTGCTGGTCCATAGGCTGCAGTAGAGGAGTTGTATTAGGTGGGAGGAACTCAGCTGAGAGCCATGCGAATTCTTCAGCCAGTTTTTCTTTCAAATCTTATGGGTGAGCAGAAGCACTGTCTGTGATGAGGAGAACCTTGAGTGGTAAACTTTTGTCCTCTAGATATTTCTTAACGTAGGACAGAAAGCCTGCCTGATCCACTGAAGAAAAACCATTCTTGTTACCAGGCTTTTGCATTAGATTTCCACATGACCCCTTGCCTATTCTTCATGACTTTGTTTTCTGAACACTCTACGGGTCCCAGAATGATAAACCAACAGCTTTATCTTGAGGTCACCATTTGCATTGGCACATAGCAGTAAGTTTAGCCTATCCTTCATTTGGCATTTTCTTCTCTTCTGGGTAATGTATGTTCTCCTCATGTTTCTCTCCAGAAAAGGCCAGTTTCATCACAGTTGAAAACTTGGTGAGAGCAAAAGCCATTTCTCTGTGTCATCGTTTTGAAGTGGTGCATGTAATTTTCAGCAACCCCTTTATTAACACGGGCTATTTCACCATGCCTAGTTACACTATGAACCCCAGTTCTTGCTTTAATATTGTGAAACCACCCTTACTGGCAAATGTTTGACCATTATCACTTGTTGACGGATTATCCTTTATGAAATGTGTATTTATAGCCCTAGCTTTTTCACAAATTATAGACTCAGGCCATAACCTGCCGTCTGCCTTTCATTTATCCACACAGATAAAGCCTTTCTACCTCATTTAACACTGTTGATTATAACTTACTAATTTGAATAACACCTTTAGCAACACTAGCTTCTTTATACAAATCTTTTCTCTGTAAGATTGTTGAGATGGTGGATTTTGATAAACTATATATATTAGCAAGATTGGTCACATGAACACCAGTCTCAAGTTTCTCCACAATTTCCTGCTTCTTTTTGATTGTGATTGCTTTCTTTACCTTCCCTTCCTTCCTTAGCTTCTTTTCTAGCTTTTTGGGGGCCATTTTGATAGCAGCAATCATAGTGATTATATAAAGCACTGACTGAAATCACATGCACAAACATGCACATCTTGGGCTCAGACTGACGCTTTTCTGACATATCGAGTCTTTATTTACAACCTCACAAGTGGACAGCATTCGGGTCATAACTCAAGACTTTGTTCATAAATTAAACCTAAAATGCCAGTTGTAACCCAGGCTGTTCATATGTGAGGCTGCTCATAACTC
Source organism: Chinchilla lanigera (assembly GCF_000276665.1). Lineage (NCBI taxonomy): Eukaryota > Metazoa > Chordata > Mammalia > Rodentia > Chinchillidae > Chinchilla > Chinchilla lanigera. The sequence continues at coordinate 14,105,214 of NW_004955455.1, read as the reverse complement.
GAGGGTCCACTGTACAGAGTTGTGGCCTGCTTGCCTCGTCATGTTCTTCTGTTACTTTGCGATCCCCTTGGAGCTGGTGTTACTGTGTGGCTGTGTCATAGCTGTTGGGTCAGCAGACTCCCTCATCCTGCTCAAGAGTTGCTGTCTCCTGTACTAGGTTTTAGGGTTTGCTTTGCATATCAGGAAACGGCTGGTGTGTTGGCTCCTCTCATGCCTTCTGATGTTTTGCTGTGTCACTTCCGAAGATTATCCAGTTTGGTTTTTTTTTTTTTTTTTCATTTTTTTTCTTTTTTTTTTTTTTAAGTCTTCATTTTGCCTTCAAATGTGGTAGGTAAGGTAGGCATAGGATTTTTGGTCAAAGTAATTTCTTCCCAGAACATTGAAAATAATTAGAACGTCTCACCACAGATTTGTGTCAAACACACATTTATGATCACATTTAACATATGATGGTGGGTCTTTTCAGGGCAGCAGTTGTCTCTTCCTCTCATCATAGGGCCTGTTAAATCCATGTTCATATCCATTAAGTCTAATTAGCTTATACTTTACCACATTCAATTTTAACTGTAGGGGCTTATTTCAGGAACTAAGCATGGTGGTCTTCTAATAGAAAATAGATTTCTGACTCATCTAATTTATCATCATGTGAAAATTCAGTATGTGTTTACATAAAAAGTAGTTTTTAAAGCGGTCCTTAAAGAAATTCAGTAAGTAATGATTTTAAGTCCAGTTAAGTGACTGCAGAGTATCTGCACTTGTCATGCTTCTGCTTGGTGGAGCATGGAAGTGCCCCCTTTCTGAGTACCAACAGGATGGTGATGGAACAGCAAAGTCGAGTTACTTGCACAGTATCGCCCAGCCAGGACAAGGCTGTGGCTGCAGACAGTGGAGCCCAGTTACGTTGGCCCTTCATAGAACATTATGCCACTGGCACAGGCACTGCGCTGGGAAACTTAGCACAGGGCAGGCTTCCCAGGCCAGTTCCATGTGGCATCCCAACGCAGGTGTCTCCCCCTTGAGCAGACCACATCGGTGGGTCAGCCTTGTTCCAGCGCTTTTAAATCATTATGATTTAGTGCTGGCGGGTACTCTCCACTGTGACAGTGTCCTGATCAGGAGACTATCGTTTTACCTCAGTATTACAGACATTGCAACCAGAGGAGTTTCATCGAGAAACACTGTGCATAAACCTGCACAACTGAGGAGGAATTTGTAATTTCAGACTTTAGCATTGATCCCGCTTGCCTTCTCTTTTCTTCCTGGGCCTTGCAGGGTGAGGATCCATGACCTCCGCACGGATAAAATCGCCTTGTCACTCTCCGCCCACCAGCTTGGGGTCTCCGCAGTCCAGATGGATGACTGGAAAATCGTCAGTGGAGGCGAGGAAGGGCTGGTGTCGGTGTGGGATTATCGGATGAACCGGAAGCTGTGGGAGGTCCATTCCAGGTGAGGGGCTCCTCAGGTGCTGTTAGGAACACCAGTAACGGGAGTTGTTAGTTGAGGTTCACTTGGACCGGGCACTGAACCAGTGCTTCCTGGAGCATCCCTTCCTCCAGCCCTGTGAGCAGGCTGCTATTGCTGCTGCCATCTCCAGTTTTTTGGTGAGAAACTGAGGCTTGGAAACTGTGCTGGTCGACGGAGATGCAATTTCTCCCTCTCTTAAGGCATTAGTATGGCTGTAATTCACACCAGCCATTATTAGTGGGAACCAGCTTTCTCTGAGAAAGGAACCCATTCCTTATAAGTGCTGTGCTGGTTATTTTAGAGTTCCCCCATCTCAAAAAGAAAAGGTAACTCAAAAGTGCAGGCAGCCATCTCAGCTAGACCATGGTGTGACTCCCAGCCCCAGCCCCCGCCTGCACTCCTGGGTCCCGGGGCAGACTGATCTTCTGCTCACTGCTTGGGCTTTCTTCACACTGTTTAGAAACACACTTAGGACTGAGGGTGGTCAGGCCTCAGCTGAGGGATTTATCATTTTAACCTTTAATGAGGATGTCCAAGAGATAGATAGGTACATTTATGCTAAAGGTGCTTCACTGGTTAAGCAATTCTGTACTGGCCTGCTCTTAACCTTCAAAGCACAGGCAGCCTAGCCTGGAGCTCAAGAAAGCATGGCCTGTGAGGAGCACTGTAGCCTTTGTTTGTCAGTCATTGGACCACACTTAGTGTCCCAAGAGGCATCACAGTGAAAGGAAGAGGTTTTCCCCCGTGGGCGGTGTGGGCGTCCACACCCCCAGCCCTCTGTGCACCCTTTCCTTACTGGAGACACAGACAGGGTCTTTTGTGATTTCCATGGTGATACACTATATTGCCACCAGGTGGTGCCAAAAAGCAACCAAAATTCCCATGCTGGAAGCCCAGAAGCATTCACCATTAAGGAAAACGTGGTATGCATGTGGACGTATACTTACATGTATTAGGTTTGCTGTACATAATGATTACATTCATTGTAGGGACTGGTACACATACATAACACATCTTAATTCTGTTTACTTCCTGGTATTTGTTTTAAAGATCTGACTCTTAGTCTCTAGGACAGATCTTAGCCCCATCCAGGCCCTAGGAACTGTGGCTGGCCCTGCCCGGGGTTCCTCATGGCTCCTGTACCGGGCTGCCACCGTAGCCGCTTAGAGGAAGCCTATGGGATGGCTCCTGCCCAGCCTCTGGGATTGTCCAAGGGCACCATTTCACCCACACCTGGCTGGTGTCTCCTTTATATAATCCCATGCCTGGATTCACTCACTGTCTTGTGCAAGAACTCCATGACAGGCATGCTGCCCACCCTGCTCCTCTCCTGAGCTCTACTTCTGTCATCTGGTCACTTTCATGTCCCATCCCGTCCGCCTCAGACGTCATAATGCTCTGCAGGTCCTCCCCGAGGTGCTGGCAGTGCAGCACTCCAGCCTGAGAGCAGATCCTTCCCCTTTGTTCTCTTCCTTCTGCCCTGCATTCCCCAGCCAGGGTTTCCAGTGACTCCCATTACCCTCAGGAGAATCCCCCCCTTGGCCCAGGAGCATCCCAGGTGCTTTCCCTGCTCCCTCCATGCAGGTGCTCCCTCTCGGTACCCCTTGTGGCCATCCAGCCCTCGCCCTGTGCTGTGCTGGTGGGAATGCACCTCACTTATTAGGCAGGTCTCTGAGGACAGGCATCTTGTGTAGGAGATACTTTGCGTTACCTCCTGCAACTCCTAGCTCAGCCCTGTGACCACTGCAAGTGCTGCAAAAGTTGCTAGAGGAACGAAAGCCCCTGTTAAACAGATCTGAAGCTGCTGCCTTCTAAGATGCTTGACTGTGCTTTCACAGCCGAAAGCACAGGTGTCACTTGTAGCCCTTTCACCCCAGGACTGGTGAGCTTGCAGATCACCACTAAATACACCCCACGCTCCGCCTGGGGCCCTGCAGCCCTGGAGACCAGAAGGGAGCTGCTCCCCACTCCCTTGGCTGGCTTGTCTCCAATTAAGTTGTTGGAGGGTCAGCCGGAACTGGTGAGGGCCTGCAGCTTTGGTTGTGAAGCGGTCCCCAGGGCACAGCCAGAGGGTTCCAGGGCCCCTCACCGCACCTCACTTCAGTGTAAGCAGCTAACACAGACGCTGTCCCTCTCCCCCGCGGGCTGCAGACACCCTGTGCGGCACATCTCCTTCAACAGCCACCGCCTCATCACAGCCAACGTGCCCTATGAGAAGGTGGTGCGTAACAGCGACCTGGACAACTTCGCCACCCACAGGAGGTCAGTGGGGTCGGGCTCACCAGAGTTGAACCTGTTCAAAAGACAGACCTAGCCTGATTTGATTCTTGGAAACCCCACTGCCTTCTTGTCCCCTGCAGTCTATGCATACCCAC